>NC_053022.1:161294338-161594338 GCF_003073215.2 Triticum urartu | reverse complement strand
TATTCTTATTGACCAGCAACTATTTACTTTCTATCTTTTTGTGCAGATAGGGATATCCATTTCACCTTGTTGCTATTGTGACCTTTTGGTGAACTGCAAAAAACACTTTTTTGGAATGAGTGTCTCGTGCAGTTCAACTAAAATGTCACGTGGGCAACATCTCTCAATTTTGGTGGAACTGCACAAAATGGTGATTGGAGTTTCCAAAATCTCCGTCAAGTTCTGCTGGTAATCTTGTGCAACATTTTACTAGCCTTTGCAAGATGGAGCCGTCACTGTCACCACAATGGCACTTTATTTTAGTGGAACTGCACAAAAGGATAAGAAAATTATAGTTGCACCTTACATGAGCCGGACAGCCAACCTTAATGTTCCTCAATTTTAGTGCAACTACTAAAGAAGAACCTGCCAGCTCACAAGAGCAAGTACTTCTTGCTAGCTGAATGATGTAATCTTTGCTTCATTTCAGGTGAACTGCAGAAAAAGGCACATGAATTGAATCATGGAACTCCAGGCAGACCTCATCCAAGTAGAGCTGGAGGTTGAGTTCAAGGAGGCCGCTATTAAAGCGAAAGCATGCTCTCCTGTATCCTTGTTTGTGATGTGCAAACATGCTGTGCAAACAGGAATACTCAACTACAGATGTTGTGACGGTCAAGAGCATTAGCCAAGTTCTTCGATTGTATGACATGGCTAGCCAAGATGGATTTAATCCTGATATTTACTTTATCAAAAGGCTCTAATGGGTTGGTTCTGAATCTTGCAAGCTGGGAATCAGTGAGATGTGTAGGCATCTTTGTTGTACTTATTATTTGGATCTTATTTGTTGGTTCTGAATCTTGCAAGCTGGGAATCAATGAGATGTGTAGGCATCTTTGTTGTACTTATTATTTGGATCTTATTTGTTGGTTCTGGATCTTGCAAGCTGGGAAACACGGCATGATGATGCAGAGGACAACAACCATAACAAATAGTTCAAACTCGGTAGTATTTTCTGTTGTGAAAGTGCGACAAATGTGATGATCGTGTGTGTCCTGAGAATAATAATTCTAATTGTTGTGCATGTTGATCCTGTGGCACTGATAGAACGAGCGAATGCATTGCTTGTTTTAAGTAGAAATTTCTATTAAAGCTAATTAAATTTAAGTAAAGTGACCACTAACTCCTGTTATTACAGTACCAATACAGACCCGCTCGTGAACCGATGTGTGGCCGAGGGTGCATCTTCTGCCGGGCGTGCAGCGGACGAGGGAGGGTAGTAACTGTTCTCGCATGTACACACTCAGCTTACTGTTGAATCCAGTTCCCCAAGAGCTAAAAAATGAACTGTTGCCGCCGCCTACACACTCGTTCACTCGAAGAGACTCCAATGGCGATCCGAGGGGTGAGCCTGCTGGATATGGACTTCAGCAAGGAGTTCCCCTTTGAGTTCGCCATTTAGTCCTATGGCTGCACCAAGTTGAATGTGATGTACACCAACGATACGGACTCGGTGAAGCTCTGCCTCGCCTCAGTCCTATGGCTGCACCAGGTTCTGGAGCATTCGCCCGTTTCATCGGGAGCGCCGACTGCACCTTCGCTATGGTGGGGAGAAGGAAGAACGCGACGATTCGGCCATCTGGTGCAACAAGCTTGTCGACATCCAGAAGCAATACAAGATCATCAGCAACGGGCTGGAGAAGGACTCCATGGTTGACCTTGCTGAGACCATCATCGACCCCTGATACGCCAACATGAAAGAAGATGACCTGAACACGTGGGAGGTACCTCTGAATCTAGCCTACATAACCTATGCGGCCAAGGGCACATACGCATGCTATGACATGTACATGCAGATCTTGGACATGAGGGTGTGTCTGCTTCCCGTAACCGACGAGTACACGAACAGCCGCAACGTCATGATCAAGCGTGCTAGGAAGGTCTAGATGTTGTACTTTATCTGTTTATAAGCACATTTATCATGTGAGTGTTTCATGCATTAGCCTATGTGTCGTAATTATCTGTTTTGTCCGAAATATTTCTTTTAAGAACCCATTAACCCGATTGCTTTTTTTAGTGGCAATTTGCTTATGTATGTAAACTAGTTCACTTGTCCGTAAAAAAACTAGTTCACTCGGCTGCCGTGCTTTGAATCTCCTTCCTCCCAACATATTCCCCTCCTAAGGTGGACCCAGCAGGTCTTTGAATTTTCTCCCACTTTCTTTTTCGATGTAAACTAAGTTTTCTCCCAGTACTTTCCCCTAGAACCAACTCAACTGTCCCACGTCTAGCCTAAAAAATAATAATACCCCACGTACTATTAACTCATCAAATTAAAATGATATTTTATTTCGTAAGTTGAAAGTTGTTACAAAATAATAATAATAATTGTTTATATATAACTTGGCAAGTTAACTCCTAGTGATTGCGTACATAAGCTTGCAAAGATTTTACTGACGTGCAATCATGTGTTTATGTTTTTATAACATTTCTCCGTCTAGCCCAACATGATATTTTCACCCAGCCCAGCAAGTCCGCGGCTTTCGAGAAAAATGCAAATGGGATTTAAATGGGCTGCATAGATGCTACATCATTGTTTCACCCAGCCCACCAAATGGACTAAAAATAAATGGACTGACAGCTGGGTCCACGGCCACATCCTAGTTTTTTTGTGATTTGCCAAGTAAGTCGCTTTGTCAGGCCTGTTGGGCTGCAGATCTTTCAAGACGAGGAGAGCTTTCATTCAGCTGGCCGAGAAAATGGCCCATCAGTAATGAGAAATGGGTTGTACATTTTTAAAACACATCAAACCAGCAATTAGTTTCAAATATCTTTTTTTTTCATTTCAAGATTTTAAATTACATTAATTTTTATGCGTGGAGAATTTGTTGGATTTTATATTGATATACATCTATTTTTAAAATCAGTTTGAATGTGAGTCGAAATTACGGGATTAAAAACAGTTCGGACCGCACCGAAATATGCAAAATTTCGTATAGTTTTTTAACCGTGGCCACAATATGGGCTGTAATGCTAACAAAAAGAATATGGGCTCCAAAAAAACATTAAGAATTAGCAAATGGGTTGTATGCTGTTTTCCACAGATTTGAGGCTTTCCTGAAAAAAAGGTTGACGCACAAGCAGTGACTGTTGGATGGCCATCCAACGGCCGTCGTGCTTCTTCAATCTCTGCTCTTCCTGCTCCAGCCACTCAAACAGGCGCCGACGGGACTGCCTGCTCCCTCCTCCCCGCGGCCGGCTCTGCTGCCGCGCAGGCCTTACCGCCCACCCGTACTTCCATCGTTGGCCTAGCCATCCCTCTACTCACCCACACCTGCTGTTATTCTCCGGTGACGGCAGACGAACCAGTAAACCCTTGTACAGTCGTACTCCCCTCCGCGTGGGAAAAAACTGCCGAGTCTTCCCTGCCTCCATGTCGTTCCCTTCCTAGGCCTCGCCATCGTCCACCGCCCTGGTGCTCTCGGCGCGGCCTGGTCAACGTGGTCAACGACCGACATGCATCTGAAGTGGTCTTTACGTGGACAGGCCGACGGCTGGGTCAACGGCCGCACGCAAGGAAATGCCTCCTTATTACGCGCAAAATAATGATTCCTCCACCTGACATCAGGGACCCACCGAAAGGGCCTCTGTATTTCGTGAAAAAAATGTTACCGCCACTGACAGCTCGGACCCACCAACTATATCTTCGCACGCAAGGAAGTGCCTCCTTATTACGCACAAAAAATGAATACTCCCCCTGTTAGCTGGCACCCAGTATAGTGGCAGGCTGACTTGTGGGCATACTAAGTTGACGGGGATGGAGGGCTTTGTCAACTTAGTCAATATGCACGATTCTAGCTCCAGTGACCGTACGATGTCCATCCAACGGCCGTAGTGCTTCTTCAACCTCTGGTCTTCTTGCTCCAGCCGCCCAAACCAGCGCCGGTCGTGCCTCGTGCTCCTACCTCCCATGGTTGGCTGCGATGCGGCGGAGGCCTCACCGCCCCCTACTACTCCCACCGCTGGCCAGGCCATCCCTCTACTCACCCACACCCCATGTTATTCTGCGGCGACGGCAGCCTCACATCGCAGCAAACCAGTGAACCCTCGTACTCCTCTACGCGTGGGCATCCACTGCCACGTCTTCCCCGGCTCCGTGTCGTCCCCTTCCTAGGCCTCACCGTCGTCCACCGCCCTGGTGCTCTCGGCGCGGCATGGTCAACGTGGTCAAGGAACGGCTTCCATCGGACGTGGACTGTATGTGGAGAGGCTGACAGCTGGGTCCACGGCCGTAGCAAGGAAGTGCCTCCTTATTACCTGCAAAATAATTATTCCTCCACCTGACAGCGGGACCCTGATAACCCACAAGTATAGGGGATCGCAACAGCTTTCGACGGTAGAGTATTCAATCCAAATTTATTGATTCGACAGAAGGGGAGCCAAAGAATATTCTCAAGTATTAGCAGCTGAGTTGTCAATTCAACCACACCTAGAAACTTAGTATCTGTAGCAAAGTGTTTAGTAGCAAAGTAATATGATAGTGGTGGTAGCGGCAACAAAAGTAAAGACAACAAAAGTAATGTTTTTGGTATTTTGTAGTGATTGTAACAGTAGCAGCGGGAAATTAAACAAGCGAAAACTAGTATATGGAAAACTCGTAGGCACCGGATCAGTGATGGATAATTATGCCGGATGCGGTTCATCATGTAACAGTCATAACATAGGGTGACACATAACTAGCTCCAATTCATCAATGTAATGTAGGCATGTATTCCGTATATAGTCATACGTGCTTATGGAAAAGAACTTGCATGACATCTTTTGTCCTACCCTCCCGTGGCAGCGGGGTCCTATTGGAAACTAAGGGATATTAAGGCCTCCTTTTAATAGAGAACCAGAAGAAAGCATTAGCACATAGTGAATACATGAACTCCTCAAACTATGGTCATCACTGGGAGTGGTCCCGATTATTGTCACTTCGGGGTTGCCGGATCATAACACATAGTAGGTGACTATAGACTTGAAAGATAGGATCAAGAACTCACATATATTCATGAAAACATAATAGGTTTAGATCTGAAATCATGGCACATGGGCCCTAGTGACAAGCATTAAGCATAGCAAAGTCATAGCAACATGAATCTCAGAACATAGTGGATACTAGGTATCAAACCCTAAGAAAACTAACTCGATTACATGATAAATATCATCCAACCCATCACTGGCCAGCAAGCCTACGATGGAATTACTCACGCACGGCGGTGAGCATCATGAAATTGGTGATGGAGGATGGTTGATGATGACGATGGCGACGAATCCCCCTCTTAGGAGCCTCGAACGGACTCCAGATCAGCCCTCCCGAGAGGTTTTAGGGCTTGGCAGCGGCTCCGTATCGTAAAACGCGATGATTTCTTCTCTCTGATTTTTTTCTCTCCGAAAGCAAATATATAGAGTTGGAGTTGGCGTCGGAGGGCATCCGGGGGGCCCACGAGGTAGGGGGGCGCGCCCTAGGGGGGTGCCCCCCACCCTCGTGAGAAGGGTGTAGGCCCCTTGGTCTTCATCTTTGGCGAGGATTTTTTATTGTTTTTTCTAAGATGTTCCGTGGAGTTTCAGGTCATTCCGAGAATATTTATTTTTTGCACATAAAACAACACCATGGCAATTCTGCTGAAAATAGCGTCAGTCTGGGTTAGTTCCATTCAAATCATACAAATTAGAGTCCAAAACAAGGGAAAAAGTGTTTGGAAAAGTAGATACGACGGAGACATATCAACTCCCCCAAGCTTAAACCCTTGCTTGTCCTCAAGAAATTCAGTTGACGAACTGAAAGAAAGAAAGAAAAACTTTTACAAACTCTGTTTGCTCTTGTTGTTGTAACTATGTCAAGACAGCATTCAAGTTTTCAGCATAGATCATAACTAACCACATTTGCCATAATTCTCAGGTCTCATGATAACTCACATCAATAGCACAATAAACTAGCAAGTCATAATAATAAATCTCGGATGACAACACTTTCTCATAGCCATCATAATATGATATAACAAGATGGTATCTCGCTAGCCCTTTCTGAGACCGCAAAACATAAATGCAGAGCACCTTTAAAGATCAAGGACTGACTAGACATTGTAATTCATGGTAAAAGAGATCCAATCATAGTCACACCCAATATAAATTAACAGTGATGAATACAAATGACAGATGTGATCTCCAGCTAGTGCTTTTTAATAAGTGGGTGATGATTCAACATAAAAGTAAATGGATAGGCCCTTTGCAGAGGGAAGCAGGGATTTGTAGAGGTGCCAGAGCTCGGTTTTGAAATAGAGATAAATTGTATTTTGAGCAGTATACTTTCATTGTCAACATAACAACTAAGAGATGGCGATATCTTCCATGCTAAACACATTATAGGCGGTTCCCAAACAGAATGGTAAAGTTTATACTCCCCCTCCACCAACAAGCATCAATCCATGGCTTCCTCGAAACAACAAGTGCCTCCAACATACATCAGGTCCCAGGGGGAGTTTTTTTGCAATTAATTTTGATTTAGTTTGCATAAAGCATGGGACTGGGCATCCCGGTGACCAACCATTTTCTCGTGAGTGAGGAGCGGAGTCCACTCCTCTTGAGAATAACCCGCCTAACACGGAAGATAATGACAGCCTTGGTTGATAAATGAGCTATTCGAGCATACAAAATAGAATGTTTATTTGAAGGTTTAGAGTTTGGCACATACAAATTTACTTGGAACGGCAGGTAGATACCGCATATAGGAAGGTATGGTGGACTCATCTGGAATAAATTTGGGGTTTAAGGGATTGGATGCACAAGCAGTATTCCCGCTTAGTACAAGTGAAGGCTAGCAAAAGACTGGGAAGCTACCAACTAGAGAGCGACAACAGCCATATACGTGCATTAAAATTAATAAACATTGGATGCAAGCATGAGTAGGATATAATCCACCATGAACATAAATATCGTGAAGGCTATGTTGATTTTGTTTCAACTACATGCGTGAACATGTGCCAAGTCAAATCACTAAAATCATTCAAAGGAGGATACCACCCCATCATACCACATCATAATCATCTCAATAGCATGTTGGCACACAAGGTAAACCATTATAACTCATAGCTAATCAAGCATGGCACAAGCAACTATGATCTCTAATTGTCAGTGCAAACATGTTTATTCATAATAAGCTGAATCAAGAACGAGGGACTCATCATATTTACAAAAACAAAAGAGGTCGAGTTCATACCAGCTTTTCTCATCTCAGTCAGTCCATCATATATCATCATAATTGCCTTTCACTTGCACGACCGAACAGTTTGAATATTAATAAGGGTGCACGTGCATTGGACTAAGCTGGAATCTGCGAGCATTCAATAAATAGGAGAAGACAAGGCAATATGGGATCTGGGTTAAATCAACAATAATGCATATAAGGGCCACTTCAACAATTTAATTATGGTCTTCTCCTACCGACCCCCAAATAAAAGAAAAGAAATAAAACTATTTACACGGGAAAGCTCCCAACAAGCAAAACAAGAACGTGAAATATTTTTGGGTTTTGTTTTTAATTATTACTACTATAGCAGAAAAATAAACTACTACTAATTTTTTTGTTTTTGTTTTCTTAAGGTTTAACAAACTCACAAGAAGAAAGCAGGAAAAACAAAATAAACTAGCATGGATATTACAATGAAAAAGTATGAGCACCGATATCTAGCAATGAGTGTGTGTGAGCATAAATGTAATGTCGGTGAGAAATACGTACTCCCCCAAGCTTAGGTTTTTGGCCTAAGTTGGTCTTTGGCCATGGCTGGCCTGGTGGATAACCATAATAATAGTTGTTGGGGTCGTACTGTGATGAGGAAGAATAGTTGGGATCATACTGTGATGAAGAAGAGGATCTGACTGCCACTGGCTGACAGTCATCTCTGGATCCCAAGAATAAACAGATTGTCGTGGAGGCTCATCTTGTGGCTCCTATTCCAGGGCTGGTGCAGGATTCTTGTAAGCTTGGACGGTAGCCCACGTAACGAGGTAGGGTCCTACAAAATTAAACAAAGAAGGAGCAGGCAAGATAATAGTCTCAGGATGATGTTTGTTAAAGAACAATTGATATTTAAGCTCTCCTGCCCTATTCTTAACCATAAAATCACGTGCCACCATACCTTTATGATCTAGATAAACACGGGGCAGCACCTTTTCTTCCTTCTCAGCATGCCTAATAGGTATGTTAAAATGTGCAGCTAGGCGTGTGGCATAGACGCCTCCAAAGATGGGACCCTTAGTACGGTTCATACTTAACCGTCTAGCAATAATACCGCCCATACTAAAAGTGTTATCACTGTATAAACCGTGGTGCAGAATAATTATATCAGAGATACTAAGGTTTCCACTGTTTCCGCTTCCAATTAAACAACGACTAGAAAATAATGCAAAGTAACGTAAAACAGGAAAATGTATGCTAGTGATTCGTGCATCGGGAACCTTTCTAGTTTCTCCTACAGTGATAGTATCAATAAACGCAGCCACATCATCATGATGTGGTTCTTCTGTGTTGCCCTCAAAAGGGATTAAACAAATCCGACAGAAATCATAAAGTGACATCTCCTTATGCTCAGCATATAAATGAAACTCCACCGTAGGTGGTGAGTTCCTAGAATGAAGATGAAAGTTTTGCACAAACATATTTGTGAGTAAGAGATACTGGTCGCATTGGTCATGGAGGAAAGCGGTGAGGCCTGCATTATGAGCCAATTCATGAAAATCTTCATAGATACCGGCTGCTCTCAAGAAATCATCAAAAGGCCATTCACACGCCCGAATCTCCGCGAGGCGCGGCAAATTATACTTAGGCTTCGGTGCCTTTTCCTTCGAGCTTTGGCTCGACGAGCCCCTCAAAATCTCCTCATTATTTTTCTGAAAGAATCTGAAATTTTTAGTAACTTCAAATAGAAGTGAACCAACTTCAATAATATTGATAGCAACTACTCCTACAAGCGCCTAGAACCTATATCAAGCATTAGAACTACTTGTAACCATATAAATTTGACATGCAAGCTCAAGGACATGGTCACCTAAGCAGCACAAATTTGCAAAGAATAAAGGACTAGAACAAAAACTAATTGGACAATGGAGGAGTCACATACCAAGGAACAATCTCCCCAAGCAGTTTTGCGAGAGGTGCTTTGAGCAAGGAGATCGAAAATCACAGCAAAAGTGGTTGGAACTCGTGCTTGAGTTCGTTTTTCGTGTTTGTGTGAGACAGAGGAAGAATATGGGTGCTGGGATAAGTGGAGGAGGGCCACCATGGCCCACGAGGTAGGGGGCGCACCCTAGAGGGGGGGGCCACCACCCTCGTGGCCAGGTGGCAGCTCCTCCCGCAGTAATTTTTGCACAGTAAATCCTCAAATATTCCCGAAAAAATCATATTAAATTGGCATGTCATTCTGAGGACTTTTATTTTCGGGATATTTTTATATTGCACGGATAAGTCAGGAAACAGACTGAAAATACTATTTTTACTTTATTTAATATAAATAACAGAAAGTAAAAAGTGGGGTACAGAAGTTTGTGCTTCTAGTTTCATCCATCTCATGCTCATCAAAAAGAATCCACTAACAAGGTTGATCAAGTCTTGTTAACAAACTCATTCCGATAATCATGAAACCGGAGAAATTTTGAGTAACACTAAGTTACCTCAACGGGGATATGCACATCCCCTATAATAAGTATATCGTATTTCTTTTTGACAGTAGAAATAGGAAATTCAAAACCTCCAAATATAATCGAAGGAATTTTTCCAATAGAGTTAATACTATGAACTTGAGGTTGTTTCATCGGAAAGTGTACCGTATGCTCATTACCATTTACATGAAAAGTGACATAGCCTTTGTTGCAATCAATAACAGCCCCTGCAGTATTAAGAAAAGGTCTTCCAATAATAATAGACATACTATCATCCTCGGGAATATCAAGTATAACAAAATTCGTTAAAATAGTAACGTTTGCAACCACAACAGGCACATCCTCACAAATACCGACAGGTATAGCAGTTTATTTATCAGCCATTTGCAAAGATATTTCAGTAGGTGTCAGCTTATTCAAGTCAAGTCTATGATATAAAGAGAGAGGCATAACACTAACACCGGCTCCAAGATCACATAAAGCAGTTTTAATATAATTTCTTTTAATGGAGCAAGGTATAGTAGGTACTCCGGGGTCTCCAAGTTTCTTTGGCATTCCACCCTTAAAAGTATAATTAGCAAGCATGGTGGAAATCTCAGCTTCCGGTATCTTTCTTTTATTAGTAATGATATCCTTCGTATATTTAGCGTAAGGATTTCTTTTGAGCACATCAGTTAATCTCATACGCAAAAAGACATGCCTAATCATTTCAGCAAAGCACTCAAAATCCTTGTCATCCTTTTTCTTGGATGGTTTCGGAGGAAAGGGCATGGGTTTCTGAACCCAAGGTTCCCTTTCTTTACCATGTTTCCTAGCAATAAAGTCTCTTTTATCATAACGTTGATTCTTTGATTGTGGGTTATCAAGATCAACAGCAGGTTCAATTTCTACATCATTATCATTACTAGGTTGAGCATCATCATGAACATCATTATTAATATTTTCACTAGGTTCATGTTCATTACCAGATTGTGTTCCAGCATCATACATAGAAATATCATTTGGATTATCAGGTGGTTCAGCAATAGGTTCACTAGAAGTTTGCACAGTTCTATCATTTTTCTTCTTCTTCTTTTTAGAAGAACTAGGAACATCAATATTATTTCTTTGAGAATCCTGCTCGATTCTCTTAGAGTGGCCTTTAGGATACAAAGGTTCCTGAGTCATTCTACCAGTTCTAGTAGCCACTCTAATAGCATAATCATTTTTCTTACTATTCATTTCATTAAGCACTTCTTTTTGAGCCTTAAGTGCTTGTTCTACTTGAGTGGTAACCATAGAAGCATGTTTGCTAACAAGTTTAAGTTCACCTTTAATATCAGCCATATAATCACCCAAGCGTCTAATCATATAAGCATTTTCTCGATGCGGCTATATCTCCCACGTGTCGAAGCACGACTTAGAGGCATAACCGCATTGAAAGCAATGTCGCAAGTGAGGTAATCTTCACACAACCCATGTAATACAATAGGGGAAAAGATACATAGTTGGCTTACAATCGCCACTTCACACAATTACATGAATAAAGCATTACAACAACCAAATACAATCAAGGTCCGACTATGGAACCAAAATAAACGAAGAACCCCAAATGCGACAAGGTCCCCGATCGACCCCAACTGGGCTCCATTACTGATCAACTAGAACGAAACAACATAAAGGACAAGATCTTCAATGAGCTCCTCCTTGAGCTTGGTTGCGTCATCTGCACGGACTCATCGGCACCTGCAAGCTGGTTTTGGAAGTATCTATGAGCCACGGGGACTCAGCAATCTCGCACCCTCGCGATCAAGACTATTTAAGCTTATGGGTAAGGTAAAGGCATGAGGTGGAGCTGCAGCAAGCGACTAGCCTATATGGTGCCTAACATACGCAAATGAGAGCGAGAAGAGAAGGCAAAGCACGATCGAGAAAATATGATCAAGAAGTGATCCTAGAACAACCTACGTCAAACATAACTCCAACACCATGTTCAGTTCCCGGACTCCGCCGGAAAGAGACCATCACGGTAACACACGCGGTTGATGCATTTTTATTAAGGTCAACTTCAGGTTTTCTACAACCGGACGTTAAAAAATTTCCATCTGCCCATAACCGCAGGCATGGCTTTCGAAAGTTCAAATCCCTACAGGGGTGTCCCAACTTAGCCCATGACAAGCTCTCACGGTCAATGAAGGAATAGACCTTCTAGCAAGAAGACCCGATCAGACTCGTAATCCCGGTTACAAGACATTTCGACAAGGTAAAACTAAACCAGCAACACCGCCCGAATGTGCCGACAAATCCCGATAGGAGCTGCACATATCTCTTTCTCAGGGCACACTCAGATTGTCCTAGGTACGGGTAGGCCAGCCCAAAGTTGCCCCTGGTGGCCACCGGCAGCTGACAGGTTGGACCAACACTCAGAGGAGCACCGGCCCGGGGGGGATTAAAATAATGATGACCCTTGAGTCTGCAGAACCCAAGGGAAAGAAAAGGCTAGCTGGCAAATGGTAAAACCAAGGTTGGGCATTGCTGGAGGAGTTTTATTCAAGGCGAACTGTCAAGGGGTTCCCATTATTACCCAACCGCGTAAGGAACTCAAAATCCGGGAACATAACACCGATATGACGGAAACTAGGGCGGCAAGAGTGGAACAAAACAGCAGGCATAAGGCCGTGCCTTCCACCCTTTACCAAGTATATAGATGCATTAATTAAATAAGATATATTGTGATATCCCAACAAGTAAACATGTTCCAACAAGGAACAACATCTCCATGTTCCAACAAGGAACAAACTTCAATCTTCACCTGCAACTAACAACGCTATAAGAGGGGCTAAGCAAAGCGGTAACATAGCCAATCAACGGTTTGCTAGGACAAGGTGGGTTAGAGGCTTGGCTCAACAATATGGGAGGCATGATAAGCAAGTGGTAGGTATCGCAACATAGGCATAGCAAAAGAGCGAGCAACTAGCAAGCAAAGATAAAAGTGATTTGGAGGGTATGGTCATCTTGCCTGAGATCCTGCTAGGAAGAAGAACGAGTCCATGAAGAAGACAAACGAACGTAGATGAACGGATCCTCACAACACGACGTTATCGGAACCAACCCGAAGAAGCAAACAATCATAGTAAACAATCATAGTAAAACAACCACCACATAAACATGGCATGATGCACAATCAAGTATGATGCATGTCCGGTTTAATGAAGCATGGCATCACAAAGTGCACAAACAATCCTACAAATTAAGTGGAGCTCATTATGCAACGGAGTTGCATATTGAAGAAAACACCACATGACTTATTTAGTTCTCTCTCGATTATGTACCCAACAAGATTAAATGTTGTTAGCATGGCAAGAGCTGAAACATGATGAAACTATCTAATCTAGGCAAGTTTAAATGAGGCCCGAACAACAAACCACAAGTCCGGAAACTCCTCATATGCATATATTAGGTTTGGTACTGTTCTGCCCAAAACACAATTTTAGAGTTATTAAACATACAAAGCAAAGCCACCATGATAATCTAGGCATTTTTCAACCCCATTTACATATAAAGTTTATTAAGTTCGGAGCTACGGTTAATTAGTTATGAATTAAAGCATTTTAGCATGGCATAGGAGCAAATTTAATCAAACATCATTTTAAACATTTTAAACATGCATGAAAGTTGGATATTGTGAAACTAGATGAAATTCTAAACAAGTTACATATATAAATTATTTAGATCCGATGCACGATTGTGAAGTTATTAAATGAATGATCATGAAGGGGTTTTCTGCAAAACAGAAAAGCACTGGATAAAGACTAAATCGCAGACAGGGAAAAAAACACTGTATATGGGCCGAAACTGGGACAAGCCCAACAGGAAAAAAATAGATGGGGCGCTGGGGTGTGGCCTCACCTAGTGGGCCTTGGCCCGTTTCAGTGGACTGCAGCAGGCCTTGCTGGAGGAGCGCATGCAGGCCTGGCGGGCGAGCAGGGAAAAAGGCCAGCTCGGGTCGCAGTCGATTGCAGCTGGACGCGGTCAACGCACCCGGGCGAGCGCTCATCCTCCTGCGGGCGAAGTAGAGGACGGCGTCGAGGATCATTGGCGGGGCTCCTGTGGGTCGCCGGCGAGGTGCAGGTGCGGATGGCCTTGGACAACGGTGACATGGATGACGAAGAGGCAGGGGACCGGCCGTCTCCAGCCGTGCTCTCGGTCAACGGGCAAACGAGCGGCGTCCCAGGCGCGCGGACGCACGAGGCCGAGGTTGTCGCTGGAGGTCTCCGGTGGTGTGGAGCTTGACGGCGGGGATGGCGCAGAACGGCTGGAACCGGGCGAGGCGATAGAAGGGAGCTATAAGGCCATGGCGGGCTGATGGAGGGTCGAGAAGACCACGCGAGGCGACGGCGAGCACAGGGGGCTTAGCGTCCTCGTCCTCGTCATCTCAGCGAAGGGCAAGGTGGCGGCGCTTGCCGTCAGGAGGTGCGAGGAAGGCCGGGCGGTCCTGATCTGGGCGGACCCAAGGCGGAGGAGCGGTTCCCCGTGATGATTTGAGCATCGGGCGGCCACGGAGCTCCATGTGTCGTTGTGATCCCTGCGAGAGAGAGGAAGCAAGGAGATGAGAGGGAGAGAGAGAAAGGGAAGGGAAGGGAGAAGAGACATGGGCGCAGGGTGAGGGGGGCCGGCCTGATGCACCGGGCGGTGGCTCCGGCGAGGTCGAGGTGGTTGGATCGAGAGGAGGGGATCAGGGGATGGCCTGGTAGGATCTGGATCGCTCCTGAGGAAGGAGGAGACTTGTTCGAGCGCTTCTTTTGGGCTGGTGGGGAGACCGAGGAGAAGGTGGAGGCTCTGGTTGGTTCGCTGGTGATCCCGAGGGGAACCAGAGAGAGTGGCGGCGGAGGGATTCGGAAGATGGGACATGATAGGCTACGGTTTGATCTGATATTTATATCAGATGAGTTTAGGTTAAGGGCTAACTCGTCCCTTCGATCAAAATCGGACGGTCGAGAAAAATAGGCTAGGGATCCCAATTAAGAAAAGGGTGATGTTTTGTAGATGTTTGGTGATGATCCGGACACATTGGTGGCGACAGTTCGGGTCGGGTCCGGGACAGCTTTTCGGACGCGCGCGCGAGGGGGGGTTTGATGCACTGAGCAGAGAGGGTTTCGGGCCGTGCGATCGCATCAGACAACTCCGGAAGTGAAGAGGGGAAATAGGATGGACTAGGTGGGCCGTGGCGAGACTACGAGGGGGAGAAGAGAGAGAGAGGGCCCGGCATCTGTTTCCGAAGACCGAAAACGTCCGACGATAGACCGGCTATAATGCCGCTATAGTTTAACGGTTAGGCTAACAAACGAACTCTGAATGCGATGAAACTTGACAGGCGGCCTACTGACAACATAACAACACCGCATGCCAACTTTTATCCCATTCCGAGAACCTTCTCTGGCCACTTATAAAATACTAATTCGGATATGCCGTGGGCGCGTGCAAGTGTGTCTGGACTCAGAACGGACAACGGACGGAACTGGGGAACCCAGACGGATGCAAGTTTCGAAAACATGATGATGCAATGCACATGATGACATGAAAAGATGCAACACGCAAGAACATGACATGGCAACGATGGCGAATAACTAGAGGACACCTGGCACATCAGTCACGGGGCGTCACACAATTTTAGTAGGAGGGACTTCTGCTTTATCATATCTATAGAGAGAATTTACCTTTACTACCTGTGTCGGGATATCGGGATCAGGAGGTTCTTCAGTAAATAAAGAATTAAGATCATATGTTTCTTCAACAGGCGGTGAATTAAGACCATGTATTTCTTCAATAGGAGGTAAATTCTTAATGTCTTCAGCTTTAATACCTTTTTCTTTCATAGATTTCTTTGCCTCTTGCATATCTTCGGGACTGAGAAATAGAACACCTCTCTTCTTCGGAGTTGGTTTAGGAATAGGTTTAGTAATTGGAGCAGGAGTTGGCTCAGGAGCTCGCTCAGGAGGTGCCCAATTATTTTCATTTGTCAACATATTATTCAATAGAATTTCAGCTTCATCCGGTGTTCTTTCCCTGAAAAGAGAACCAGCACAACTATCCAGGTAATCTCTGGAAGCATCGGTTAGTCCATTATAAAAGATATCAGGTATTTCAGGTTTCTTAAGAGGATGATCAGGCAAAGCATTAAGTAACTTGAGAAGCCTCCCCCAAGCTTGTGGGAGACTCTCTTCTTTAATTTGCATGAAGTTGTATATTTCCCAAAGCAGCTTGTTTCTTATGATCAGGGAAATATTTAGCAGAGAAGTAATAAATCATATCCTGGGGACTACGCACACAACCAGGATCAAGAGAATTAAACCATGTCTTAGCATCACCCTTTAATGGGAACGGGAATATTTTAAGGATGTAAAAGTAGCGAGTTCTATCATGCTGGATAATTATGGAAACCTCGTAGGCACCGGATCAGTGATGGATAATTATGCCGAATGCGGTTCATCATGTAACAGTCATAACATAGGGTGACACAGAACTAGCTCCAATTCATCAATGTAATGTAGGCATGTATTCCGTATATAGTCATACGTGCTTATGGAAAAGAACTTGCATGACATCTTTTGTCCTACCCTCCCGTGGCAGCGGGGTCCTATTGGAAACTAAGGGATATTAAGGCCTCCTTTTAATAGAGAACTGGAAGAAAGCATTAGCACATAGTGAACACATGAACTCCTCAAACTATGGTCATCACCGGGAATGGTCCCGATTACTGTCATTTCGGGGTTGCCAGATCATAACACATAGTAGGTGACTATAGATGTAACGCCCTCGATGCGGCTATATCTCCCACGTGTCGAAGCACGACTTAGAGGCATAACCGCATTGAAAGCAATGTCGCAAGTGAGGTAATCTTCGCAATTAACCCATGTAATACAATAAGGGAAAAGAGATACATAGTTGGCTTACAATCGCCACTTCACACAAATACATGAATAAAGCATTACATCATCCAAATACAATCAAGGTCCGACTACGGAACCAAAATAAAAGAAGAACCCCAAATGCGACAAGGTCCCCGATCGACCCCAACTGGGCTCCACTACTGATCGACTAGAACGGAACAACACAAAGGACAAGATCTTCATCGAGCTCCTCCTTGAGCTTGGTTGCGTCATCTGCACGGACTCATCGGCACCTGCAAGCTGGTTTTGGAAGTATCTGTGACCCACGGGGACTCAGCAATCTCGCACCCTCGCGATCAAGACTATTTAAGCTTATGGGTAAGGTAAAGGCATGAGGTGGAGCTGCAGCAAGCGACTAGCATATATGGTGCCTAACATACGCAAATGAGAGCGAGAAGAGAAGGCAAAGCACGATCGAGAAAATATGATCAAGAAGTGATCCTAGAACAACCTACGTCAAACATAACTCCAACACCATGTTCACTTCCCGGACTCCGCCGGAAAGAGACCATCACGGTAACACACGCGGTTGATGCATTTTTATTAAGGTCAAGTTTAGGTTTTCTACAAGAGGACATTAAAAAATTCCCATCTGCCCATAACCGCGGGCACGGCTTTCGAAAGTTCAAATCCCTGCTGGGGAGTCCCAACTTAGACCATGACAAGCTCTCACGGTCAACGAAGGAATAGACCTCCTCCCGAGACATTCCGATCAGACTCGGTATCCCGGTACTCCAAGACATCCTCGACAATGGTAAAACAAGTCCAGCAAAACCGCCCGATGCGCCGACATCCTGATGGGAGCTGCACATATCTCGTTCTCAGGGAAACACCGAATAGGTCAAGCTACGAGTAAAACCAGCCCTCAAGTTTCCCCGAGGTGGCCCCGCAGGCTGCCCATTTCGGACCAACACTTAGATAAGCACTGGCCCGGGGGGGGTTAAAATAAGTTGACCCTCGGGATGCGCGACTCCCAAGGGAAAAAGGCTAGATGGCAAATGGTAAAACCAAGGTTGGGCCTTGATGGAGGAGTTTTATTCAAAGCGAACTGTCAAGGGGTTCCCATTATAACCCAACCGCGTGAGGAATGCAAAATCCGGGAACATAACACCGATATGATGGAAACTAGGGCGGCAAGAGTGGAACAAAACACCAGGCATAAGGCCGAGCCTTCCACCCTTTACCAAGTATATAGATGCATTAATTAAATAAGATATATAGTGATATCCCAACAAGTAAACATGTTCCAACAAGGAACAACATCTCCATGTTCCAACAAGGGACAAACTTCAATCTTCACCTGCAACTAACAACGCTATAAGAGGGGCTGAGCAAAGCGGTAACATAGCCAAACAACGGTTTGCTAGGACAAGGTGGGTTAGAGGCTTGGTTCAACAATATGGGAGGCATGATAAGCAAGTGGTAGGTATCGCAGCATAGGCATAGCAAAAGAGCGAGCAACTAAGCAAGCAAAGATAGAAGTGATTTCGAGGGTATGATCATCTTGCCTGAGATCCCGCGAGGAAGAAGAACGAGTCATGAAGAAGACACACGGACGAAGCCGAACGGATCCTCACAACTCCGAAATGGAACCGAAGCTCACGAGAAAGGCAACACAGAAAGAAGCAAACAACATAGTAAACAACCATCACATAATCATGGCACGATGCACAACCAAGTATGATGCATGTCCGGTTTAAAGAGGGCAAGACATGGCAAAAGCAACAAAGTAATACTACAAATTAAGTGGAGCTCAATATGCAACGAGTTGCATATTGACGGAACACCACACCAATTATTTAGTTCTCTCTCGGTTAGGTACTCAACAATATTAAATGTTGGTTAACATGGCAAGAGGTGTAGCATACCAAACTATACCATCTAAACAATTTAAATGGGGCCGGATATAATAAACAACAAAACCGGTAAATCCCCATATGCAATTTTCAATTTGGTGCAACAACAATTTAAGCTATCTTAATTTGTTAATATGATGCGGATGACATGCTCAAGTTTTATGCAAGTTTTATTAAAAGTTGACAAGAGCATTATGAAACATTTGTCACCGTGGTGGAAAGGAGAAAGGGTGCCACGGCAACGATAATGAAAACGGTGCCACGGCAACGTTCCGGTTCCAGTAACTCGATTGAGATACCGATGCAAAGGAGAAGTGTGCGGAACATGACATGCAAGGATGGTGGGGAGTGATCCCGGATTCCGGGTGTCCCACGAGTGGCATGGCAAAAAGAGGGGCGACGTGCACCGACAATTCGAGCACGGAGCAAGCACGAGCATCTCATACAACACACAACATTCGTTCACGGGCGTCGTCTCGAGGGTTATACCTTCGAAGGGTGCGTTATCGGAGCGGTTCGGGTCAAGCAGTGTAGTTGTTCGCGATCGTCGTGGGAAGTAGTGGTACTCGGTCGTCGTGGAAGTAGTTGTTCACGGGTCGTTGTGGGAAGTTGTCCTTCTCGTGGTGACGGTAGTTTTTCACCCGACGGTCTTTGGAAACGGTCACGACGTACAGGGTTCGTAGATGTTCGGGTCGAGGGTAGCAGTACTTAGTATCTTGCGGAACTTGACGGTCCGTCATGGTACTTGGCGGTCTCGGTACTTGGCGGTCTCGATTGGAGCAGCAACATGTAGCCAAACTTGGGGTCTCGGTCCTGGCAATCAAAAGGGTACTTGCGGTCTTGACGAACCCGTAGTGGTACTGGGTGAGATCATGGCCATGGTAGTCTTTGGACTTGGAGTTTTGTGTAGTCGAACTTGAGGTGCTCCTGGACCGGCTGGACTTGGCGCGTCCGACAGCAAAAGATACACAAATCGGGGTCGGTGGTGACTATGAGGAATCCAACGACGAGGCACTCGGCATCGAGGTCCCGCAGCGCATCAGCGGCAGGAGGCAGGCCCTAACAGAGATGGAACATGGCGGACCCATGTGGAGGGGAACACGACGAAGTGGACGGCAGCGGCTTGCTTGCCGGCAACGGCTGGAGACGGAGGTCGCCGGTGCAGGGACTCGACCGGAGTCAACGACGCGGTCATCGCTGGCCCACGCAACGGTTCAGCGAGGCAGGACGCTGGTGATGCAAAGGTCAGGGCGGTACTGTGGTGGCGCCACATAGCAGAAGAAGAAGAGGGAGGCGCGACAGAGGCAATGGCACGCGGGTCCGGCGAGCTCCAACCCGTGGCGGCGCACGCGCAGAGGTAGGTCGCAGCGCGCGCGAGGTGGCCAGGTGGCGGCGACGGGCGACGCTGGGAAGAGCAGCTGCAGCAGGGCGTGGAAGGAGGAGTAGCAGAGGAAGGGGGCCGCGCGGAGGGTCGACGTGCTCGCCGGCGCGAGGTGCGCATAGGCGAGGGAGAGTCAGGGAGGAGACGTGCGCGTCGGGGTCCTGTGGGTGGCGGCGCGAGGGAGATGGGGATCGAGGAGATGTGGATCGAGCGCGTGCGTCCTCTCCTGGCGGCGCGAGGTTAGCGAGAGGAGGGAGAGATGGGAGATGGGGATCGGGTTGCGGTACTAGGGTTAGAAAGCGGGACTGGGAAGCGGGCCGGCCTGGACTGAGGCCCAAGTGACCAGCTGGGCTACTCTCTCTCTCTCCCACTCCTTTGTTTTTTTAAAAAACAGAGAACTAAAAGAAAGGAAAAAGGACAGCGGAGAAGGTTGAAGAAGAATTTGGACAAGCGGTAAATTTTCTTAGACTCACAAAAATATGTTAGGTCCGAGAAAATTAGGAAAGACTAAGATTGAAAGAATAAATTCAAATTTCTTTGAATTTAATTCAATAGGTTTGAACTAGGATAGATTTTAGGAGTGCCCAAAAATGTTGAGAAATTAGGTGGAGCTCCGGAAAATGACGAAAGGACATGTGGCAAAGTTAGAGGCCAAGAGTTGAGAAGGAAAAAGGCATGGAACTTAGCTGTAAGTGTGTTATGGTGATTCCAAATTAATGGAATGGTTTTTATATAGCTCCCTAAATATTGGGAGGATATGTTATAAAGAGAAACACCATGTGAATTCCCTCGATTTAAATGGAGCGAAGATCCATACGGTTTATTAATATGAGTTGCAAAGATTAATGACATGATGGCATGATGACAAGATGCAATGCACATCATGCAAAGATGAATGCAATGCATGACACGCAAGCAAAGACAACGCAACAACAGCGAATAACTGGATGACACCTGGCACATCGGTCTCGGGGTGCTACAATAGACTTGCAAGATAGGATCAAGAACTCACATATATTCATGAAAACATAATAGGTTCAGATCTGAAATCATGGCACTCGGGCCCTAGTGACAAGCATTAAGCATAGCAAAGTCATAGCAACATCAATCTCAGGACATAGTGGATACTAGGGATCAAACCTTAACAAAACTAACTCGATTACATGATAAATCTCATCCAACCCATCACCGGCCAGCAAGCCTACGATGGAATTACTCACACACAGCGGTGAGCTTCATGAAATTGGTGATGGAGGATGGTTGATGATGACGATGGCGACGAATCCCCCTCTCCGGAGCCCCGAACGGACTTCAGATCAGCCCTCCCGAGAGGTTTTAGGGCTTGGCGGCGGCTCCGTATCGTAAAACGCGATGATTTCTTCTCTCTGATTTTTCTCTCTCCGAAAGCAAATATATAGAGTTGGAGTTGGCGTTGGAGGGCATCCGGGGGCCCACAAGGTAGGGGGGCGCCCCCCACCCTCGTGAGAAGGGTGTGGGCCCCCTGGTCTTCATCTTTGGCAAGGATTTTTTTTCTAAGATGTTCCGTGGAGTTTCAGGTCATTCCAAGAATATTTGTTTTTTGCACATAAAACAACACCATGGCAATTCTGTTGAAAACAGCGTCAGTCCGGGTTAGTTCCATTCAAATCATACAAGTTAGAGTCCAAAACAAGGGCAAAAGTGTTTGGAAAAGTAGATACGACGGAGACGTATCAGACCCACCAGACGGGCCACTGTATTTCGCGAAAAAAACGTTTCCCCCTGACTGCTGGGACCCACCAGCTACATCTTCGCACGCAAGGAAGTGCGTCCGGGCAAAAAAAATGATTCGCCCCCTGACTGCTGGGACCCACCAGCTACATCTTCACAGGCAAGGAAGTGCCTGACAGTCGGGACCCACCTGGTCGAAGCGTACGTAGCGTTTTCATTCTGGTCGCAAACGTGTACGTACATACTGGTCGATGTAGAGGCGCGCACATGTCGTAGTAGAGGCGCGCACATATCATTTACACGTACGTACAACGGCCAGGGTGCAAGAAAGAAAATACGGCCACATATGTGTACACACGGGCGGGGTCTCGAACGCCTACGCGCGCATACGTACGACCAGGGCTCGTGTACATGGCTGGGTCGGAACGGAGAAACAGCGTCGTCGTCGTGTTCATGGGGAGGCAACGGAATGCATAGTGTTCATGGGGAGGCAACGAAATGCGTCGTGTTCATGGGGAGGCAACAGAATGCATCGTGTTCATCGGGAGGGCTTGGACGGAACAGGCGATGGAAACGAGGCCTGGCGTACTGCAGAACGGAGGAAACGGCCATGTGTTCGACCAGCCACGTTCGAAACAGGATCCTGTTCACCGGGAGGGGTCTCGCGTACCGCAAAATGGTGGAAACGGACCTCCTACGGTCGAAACGGGGGTCCTATTGATCGGGAGGGGTGTGGCGTACCGCCAAACGGACCAAACAGACTTGTGTTGGAGCGCTAGGTCGAAACGGGGGTCCTGTTCGTCGGGAGGGGTGTGGCGTACCGCAAAACGGGACTCCACGGGATACTGTTCATCTCCACCGTCGACCTCCTCCAGCCTCCACGGGCTCCTGTTCATCCAGCCTCCACCGCGCGCTACTCCACCAGCTACTATTCAACCACCCCTCCACCATCTAGTGTTCATCCAGCCCTTCACACCACGGGGTCCTGTTCAACCACCCCTCCACAGGCACCCCTCCACCATCTACTGTTTATCCAGCCCTCCACGCGACGGGGTCCTGTTCAACCACCCCTCCACCGTCTACTGTTCATCCAGCCCTCCACACCACGGGGTCCTGTTCATCCACCCCTCCACGGGCACCCCTCGACCGTCTACTGTTTATCCAGCCCTCCACCACACCACGGGGTCCTGTTCATCCAGAGGAAACGCCACCGCTCACTATTCATCCAACCCCCCCTCCCCCCGCAACACTCACTGTTCATCCCATCGATCAGCTTTAGTTAGCAGCAGTAGCGAAGGAATCGCTTGATCGGGTTCAGTTAACAGCCATCGATCGATCGCTCAGGTTCAGTAATGCGTAGCCTACAGTGCAATCGCTCGGGTTCAGTTAGAGCCCAACGCCTCGCTCGGGTTCAGTTAGAGCCAATGCCTCGCACACACGCGCGCACGTGTACGAGAGAAACGCGCATCGCTCGGCCCCGACCTTCAACCGTAACCGGGAACTCCCCGAAATCTTCCTCGCCCTCGCTTCTACCACGGTTTTTTCCGTCATGGACGGCCCAAAGAATGTCATGCAGCTGCGTCTCCGGCCCGCCCAGGACGAAAAGCCCATTTTCTATCATGATTTTTTGTCATAGAAGTAGGATCCCACCACATCTGTGATGATACCGGGTTTTGTCACAATTATCGTCATAGAAGTGTCATATGTATGACAGAAAAAAATTCGTTCGGCCCAAAATGTCACGGATGTGTCTTTTTTTGTAGTGCAAGTTCTTTTCCATAAGCACGTATGACTATATTCAGAATACATTCCTACATTACATTGATGAATTGGAGCTAATTCTGTGTCACCCTAGGTTATGACTGTTGCATGATGAACCGCATCCGGCATAACTCTCTATCACCGATCCATTGCCTACGAGCTTTCCATATATTGTTCTTCGCTTATTTACTTTTCCGTTGTTATTGTTATCATCACTACAAAACACCAAAAATATTACTTTTGCTAGCGTTACCTTTTGCTACCGTTACCACCACTATCATATTACTTTGCTACTAAACACTTTGCCGCAGATACTAAGTTTCCAGGTGTGGTTGAATTGACAACTCAGCTGCTAATACTTGAGAATATTCTTTGGCTCCCCTTGTGTTGAATCAATAAATTTGGGTTGAATACTCTACCCTTGAAAACTGTTGCGATCCCATATACTTGTCGGTTATCAAGACTATTTTCTGGCACCGTTGTCGGGGAGGGTAGGACAAAAGATGTCATGCAAGTTCTTTTCCATAAGCACGTATGACTATATTCGGAATACATGCCTACATTACATTGATGAATTGGAGCTAGTTCCATGTCATCCTAGGTTATGACTGTTACATGATGAACCGCATTCGGCATAACTCTCTATCACCAATCCATTACCTACGAGCTTTCCATATATTGTTGTTCGCTTATTTACTTTTCCGTTGCTATTGTTATCATCACTACAAAACACCAAAAATATTACTTTTTCTATCGTTACCTTTTGCTACCGTTACCACCACTATCATATTACTTTGCTACTAAACACTTTGCTGCAGATACTAAGTTTCCAAGTGTGGTTGAATTGACAACTCAGCTGCTATTAGTTCAGAATATTCTTTGGCTCCCCTTGTGTTGAATCAATAAATTTGGGTTGAATACTCTACCCTCGAAAACTGTTGCGATCCCCTATACTTGTGGGTTATCAAGACTATTTTCTGGCGCCGTTGCTTGGGAGCATAGCTCTATTCTTTGAGTCACTTGGGATTTATATCTGCTGGTCACTATGAAGAACTTGAAAGACGCGAAAACAAAAATTTATCCCTCTACTACGGGGGGAGGTAAGGAACTGCCATCTAGCTCTGCACTTGATTCACCTTCTGTTTTGAGTAAGCTTGCAACACCTAAACCTGCTTCTGCTATTGATTGTGATATGCGGCATATTATTGATGATGCCACTTCTGCTATGCATGATACTTATGATGAAACTACTTCTATGCTAGATACTACCGTGCCACTTGGTGAATTTCTTGATGAACAACTCGCTAGGGCTAGAGAGAATGAAATTATTGAAACTGATAATATTGATGAAAGTGATAATGAAGGCTCTCCTAATAAATATGAATTGCCTGTTGTGCCTGAGGGCTGTGTTATGGATGAAGAAACTAAAAGAAACTTTCTTGCATGCAATGATAGAAGTGATCTTAAGAAATTATTAGCTAAGCTTAAACAAAAAACTCTGAATGCTAGAATGAAATATGATCCTTCTTATGCTATTTCACCTATCTTTGTTACTGATAAGGATTATGAATTCTCTATTGATCCTGATATAATTAGTTTGGTTGAATCTGATCCATTTTATGGTTATGAATCTGAAACTGTTGTGGCACATCTTACTAAATTAAATGATATAGCCACCCTGTTCACTAATGATGAGAGAACTCGCTATTTTTATATCCTTAAAATATTTCCGTTCTCATTAAAGGGTGATGCTAAAATATGGTTTAATTCTCTTGATCCTGGTTGTGTGCGTAGCCCCGAGGATATGATTTATTACTTCTCTACTGAATATTTCCCTGGTCATAAGAAACAAGCTGCCTTAAGGGATATATATAATTTTGTGCAAATTGAAAAAGAGAGTCTCCCACAAGCTTGGGGGAGGCTTCTCCAATTACTTAATTCTTTGCCTGATCACCCTCTTAAGAAAAATGAAATACTTGATATCTTTTATAACGGACTAACCGATGCTTCCGGAGATTGCCTGGATAGTTGTGCTGGTTCTGTTTTCAGGGAAAGAACACCGGATGAAGCTGAAATTCTATTGAATAATATGTTGACAAATGAAATTAATTGGACACTTCCTGAGCCAACTCCTAAGCCTATTCCTAAACCAACTCCGAAGAAAAGAGGTGTTCTATTTCTCAGTCCTGAAGATATGCAAGATGCAAAGAAATCTATGAAAGAAAAGGGTATTAAAGCTGAAGATGTTAAGAATTTACCTCCTATTAAAGAAATACATGGTCTTAATTTACCGCCTATTGAAGAAACACATGGTCTTGATAACCCGACACAGGTAGTAAAGGTAAATTCTCTCTATAGATATGATAAAGCTGAAATCCCTCCTACTAAGTTTGCTAGACAATGTTTGGATGATTTTGATAACTTTATGGTTAACCAAGAAGATTTCAATGCTTATTTTGGTAGAAAATTGAAATAAAATGCTTATATGATTGAACACTTGGGTGATTATATGTCTAGAGTTAAAAGTGAACTTAAACTCATTAGTAAACATGCTTCTATGGTTACCACTCAAGTAGAACAAGTGCTTAAAGCTGAAAATGATTTGCTCAATGAATTGAATAGTAAGAATAATGACTATGCTGTTAGAGTGGCTACTAGAACTGGTAAAATTACTCAGGAACCTTTGTATCCTGAAGGCCACCCTAAGAGAATTGAGCAAGATTCTCAGAAACTAATATAGATGCACCTAGTCCTTCTAAAAGGAAGAAAAAGAAAAATGATAGGACTTTGCATGCTTCTAGTGAACCTGTTACTGACACACATGAGAATCCCAATGATATCTCTATTTCTGATGCTGAAACACAATCTGGTAATGAACATGAAACTAGTGACAATGTTAATGATAATGTTCATGTTGATGCTCAACCTAGGAATGATAATGATGTAGAGATTGAACCTGCTGTTGATCTTGATAACCCACAATTAAAGAATCAATGTTATGATAAAAGAGACTTTGTTGCTAGGAAACATGGTAAGGAAAGAGAGCCTTGGGTTTAGAAACCCATGCCTTTTCCTCCTAAGCCATCCAAGAAAAAGGATGATGGGGATTTTGAGCGCTTTGCTGAAATGATTAGACCTATCTTTTTGCGTATGCATTTGACTGATATGCTTAAAATGAATCCTTATGCTAAGTACATGAAAGATATTGTTACTAATAAAAGAAAGATACTGGAAGCTGAAATTTCCACCATGCTTGCTAATTATACTTTTATAAGGGTGGAATACCTAAGAAACTAGGAGATCCAGGAGTACCAACTATACCATTCTCCATTAAAGAAACTATGTTAGAACTGCTTTATGTGATCTTGGAGCCGGTGTTAGTGTTATGCCTCTCTCTTCATATTGTAGACTTGATTTGAATAAGTTGACACCTACCGAAATATCTTTGCAAATGGCTGATAAATCAACTTCTATACCTGTCGGTATTTGTGAGGATGTGCCTGTTGTATTTGCAAATGTTACTATTTTAACGGACTTTGTTATTCTTGATATTCCCGAGGATGATAGTATGTCTATTATGCTTGGAAGACCCTTTTTGAATACTACAGGGGCTGTTATTGATAGCAACAAAGGCAATGCCACTATTCATGTTAATGGTAATGAGCATACGGTGCACTTTCCGAGGAAACAACCTTAAGTCCACAGTATAAACTCTATTGGAAAAATTCCATCGATTATTTTTGGAGGTTTCGAATTTCCTCTTTCTACTATCAAGAAGAAATATGATATTCTAATTATTGGGGATGTGCATATCCCCGTTGAGGTAACCTAGTGTTATTCAAAATTTCTCTGGTTTCATGTTACTCGAAATGAGTTTGTTAACAAGACTTGATCAACCTTATTAGTGGATTCCTTTTGATGAGCATGAGATGGATGAAGTTTGAAAACACAACTCTCTGTATCCTCTTTTTACTTTCTGTTATTTATTTTAAATCAAGCAAAAATAGTAATTTCTGTCTGTTTTCTGAATTATTCATGCAATAAAAAATACCCCGAAAATAAAAGTTCTCCAAATGCCCTGAAAATTAAATATGATTTTTTCTGGAATATTTGAGAATATCTCGCGCTGAGAACACAGCAGGGGGAGCAAGCACCTGGCCAAGAGGGTCCACGGCGCGCCCACCGCCCTGGGCGCGCCCCCCTGCCTCATGGGCCCATGGTGGCCCCCCTCCACTTATTCCTGCACCCACACACTTCTTATTCTTCCCAAAAAAATCACCATGCAGCTCAAGCACGAGTTCTAGCTCATTTTGTTGCGATTTTCGATCTCCTTACCCAAAGCACCTCTCACAAAACTACTTTGGGGGATTGTTCCTTGGTATGTGACTCCTACATTGGTCCAATTGGTTTTTGTTCAAGTACTTTATTCATTGCAAATTTGTGCTGCCTATGTGACCATGTTCTTGAGCTTGCATGTCAAATTTATATGGTTCCAAGTAGTTATAATGCATGATATAGGCTCTAGGCACTTGTAGGAGTAGTTGCTATCAATTTTGTTGAGTTTGGTTTACTTTTATTTGAAATTACTAAAAATTTCAGAAATTTTTCAGAGAAAAAATATGCTTAGGAAAATGTACCAAGGTGGTTCTTCAAGGAAACAAGGACCCAGACTTGCAATGCGTGATGCTGATGTTGAGCCACCAAGGGACGCTCCGGTGCGGCCTTGTGAATGGCCTTCGGAGGACTTCATGGATCAAGCTGGAATTAAGGAAGAATTTAACGCATACTTGTGTAACGCTGATCTTGTGAGCTTCGAGGCAGAAAAGTGCCGCCAGTACTACTATCTCACTAGTTCCCCTGTGAGGAGGTTTGAATTTTCATCTTCACGCAATTCTCAAACTGTCCTGTTTGATCTTTATGAAACTTCTTATACTATGGACTTAGAGGATTTTACCATTGCTTGCAAACTTCCACAATGGGGTAGTACTAGTGAACCTCTCAAATATGAGTTTAGAGATTTTCTTGCTAGTATAACTGTGGGGAAATCTAGAGATATAACACAAGCTACCATAGGGAGCATTCATTTTCCTGCTATACATTATTTTGCTCTCTTCATAGGTAGATGCATTAATGGTAAAGATGAAGCATGTCACATGTGTGTCCCTGACCTTAGTATTCTTAGGGGTGCGGTGTTAGGAGATAAATCTTATAATTTGGGAGCCATTGTTGCACGTAGGTTGCATCACAATAGATTTAATGGAGACTTCTTTGGTGGAATTTATACAATCCGTATAGCTAATTTTCTTGGTATAACCATACGTGAGGATGATATTGAGTTGCCTCCTGCTTATTTGGATTACGAGGCTATGGTTCGTCATCATTTTGTTGAGAGGAACGATTAGTTCCTCCAGTACCGACTAATCTTTGACAGACGACGCACCTATCACGTCGCTCTCCCTCCTTCTACTTTCTTTGACTTTCAGGCAAAAGGGAGATACTTTATAACTAGAGAGGAGGCGGAAGAGTATAAGAGGAGGGCTGAGATAGCTCGCCTCCAAGCTGCAGCCCGTGATGTAATGACTGCTGCATCTCAGTACGACCCCGACTACAACTTTGGATATCCGCCGGGCCATCCGTGGAATTAGACCAACTTAGACCAAAAGCCTAAGCTTGGGTAAGTATGTATTTCTCATCGACATTACATTCATGTTCACACACTTGTTGCTAGTTGTCGGTGCTCATAGTTTTTCATTGTAATATCCATGCTAGTTTATTTTCTTTTCATGCTTTCTTGTTGTGTATTTGATAAACCTTAAGAAAAACAAAAAAAATAGTTTTAGTTTTTAGCTAGCTTTAATTTCTATGCTTGTAGTAGTAATTAAAAATAAAACCCAAAAAGATTTCCTGTTCTTCTTTTCTTTTCTTTGGGGGTCGATAGGAGAAGACCATGATTAAATTGTTGAAGTGACTCCTATATGCATTATTGTTGATTTAACCAAGAGTCCATATTACCTTGTCTTCTCTAGTTTATTGAACGCTTGCAGATTCCATCTTAGTCCAATGCATGTGCATTGTTATTATTATTCACATCATTCGGTCGTGCAAGTGAAAGGCAATTATGACGATATATGATGGACTGATTGAGATGGGAGAAGCTGGTATGAACTCGACCTCTCTTGTTTTTGTAAATATGATTAGTTCATCGTTCCTAATTCAGGCTATTATGAATAAACATGTTTGCAATGACAATTAGAGATTATAGTTGCTTATGCCATGCTTAATTAGCTAGGAGCTTATAATGGTTTACCTTGCGTACCAACATGCTATTAAAATGGTTGTGATGTGGTATGATAGGGTGGTATCCTTTTCTGAACGATTCAAGTGGCTTGACTTGGCACATGTTCACGCATGTAGTTGAAACAAAATCAACATAGCCTCTATGATATTTATGTTCATGACTATTGTCGCTCTCTAGCTGGTCGCTTCCCAGTCTTTTCTAGCCTTCACCTGTACTAAGCGGGAATACTGCTTGTGCATCCAATCCCATAAACCCCAAAGTTGTTCCATATGAGTCCACCATACCTACCTATATACAGTATCTACCTACCGTTCGAAGTAAATTTGTATGTGCCAAACTCTAAACCTTCAAACAAACATTCTGTTTCGTATGCTCGAATAGCTCATGTATCAACTAGGTTTATCCGTATCTTCCATGTTAGGCAGGTTATTCTCAAGAGGAGTGGACTCCGCTCCTCACTCACGAGAAAATGGTTGGTCACCGGGATGCCCAGTCCCATGCTTTATGCAATCAAATCAAAATAATTGCAAACAAAACTCCCCCTGGGACTGTGATTAGTTGGAGGCACTCGTTGTTTCGAGCAATCCATGGATTGATGCTTGTTGGTGGAGGGGGAGTATAAACTTTACCATTCTGTTTGGGAACCACCTATAATGTGTGTAGCATGGAAGATATCGCCATCTCTTGGTTGTTATGTTGACAATGAAAGTATACTGCTCAAAATATTACTCATCTCTATTTCAAAACCTAGATCTGGCACCTCTACAAATCCCTGCTTCTCTCTGCAAAGGGCCTATCTATGTACTTTTATGTTGAGTCATCATCCTCTTATTAAAAAGCACCAGTTTGAGAGCACCGCTGTCATTTGCATTCATTACTGTTAATTTACATTATGTATGACTTGACTGGATCTCTTCTACCATGAATTAAAATGTCTAGTCAGACCTTGATCTTTAAAGGTGCTCTACATTTATGTTTTGCGGTCTCAGAAAGGGCTAGCGAGATACCATCTTGTTATATCATATTATGATTGTTTTGAGAAAGTGTTGTCATCCGAGATTTATTATTATTGCTCGCTAGTTGATTATGCTATTGATATGAGTAAACATGAGACCTAAGAGTTATTGTGAATATGGTTAGTTCATAATCTTTGCTGAAAACTTGAATGCTGGCTTTACATATTTACAGCAACAAGAGCAAACAGAGTGTGTAAAAGTTTTTCTTTATCACTTTCAGTTTGTCAACTGAATTGCTTGAGGACAAGCAAAGGTTTAAGCTTGGGGGAGTTGATACGTCTCTGTCGTATCTATTTTCACAAACACTTTTGCCCTAGTTTTGGACTCTAACTTGCATGATTTGAATGGAACTAACCCGGACTGATGCTATTTTCAGCAGAATTGCCATGGTGTTATTTATGTGCAGAAACAAAAGTTCTTAGAATGACCTGAAACTCCATGATGATTTCTTTTTGGAAATAATAAAAAATACTGGCAAAGAATCAAGGCCAGGGGGGCCATGCCCTAGCCATGAGGGTGGGGGCGCGCCTACGCCCCTGGGCGCACCCCCTGCCTCGTGGCCCCCCTGGAGCTCCACCGACCTCAACTCCAACTCCATATATTCGTGTTTGGGGAGAAAAATATAAAGGAGAAGGATTCATCGCGTTTTATGATACGGAGCCGCCTCCAAGCCCTAAACTCTCTCGGGAGGGTTGATCTGGAGTCCGTTTGGGGCTCCGGAGAGGAGAATCCATCGTCATCGTCATCATCAACCTTCCTCCATCACCAATTTCATGATGCTCACCACCGTGCGTGAGTAATTCCATCGTAGGCTTGCTGGACGGTGATGGGTTGGATGAGATTTATCATGTAATCGAGTTAGTTTCGTTAGGGTTTGATCCCTAGTATCCACTATGTTCTGAGATTGATGTTGCTATGACTTTGCTATGCTTAATACTTGTCACTAGGGCCCGAGTGCCATGATTTCAGATCTGAACCTATTATGTTTTCATGAATATATGAGAGTTCTTGATCCTATCTTGCAAGTCTATAGTCACCTACTATGTGTTATGATCCGGCAACCCCGAAGTGACAAAAATCGGGACCAGTCCCGGTGGTGACCGTAGTTTGAGGAGTTCATTTATTCACAATGTGTTAATGCTTTGGTCCAGCACTCTATTAAAAGGAGGCCTTAATATCCCTTAGTTTCCACTAGGACCCCGCTGCCACGGGAGGGTAGGACAAAAGATGTCATGCAAGTTCTTTTCCATAAGCACGAATGACTATATTCGAAATACATGCCTACATTACATTGATGAATTAGAGCTAGTTCTGTGTCACCCTAGGTTATGACTGTTACATGATGAACCGCATCCGGCATAACTCTCTATCACGGATCCATTGCCTACGAGCTTTCCATATATTGTTCTTCGCTTATTTACTTTTCCGTTGCTATTGTTATCATCACTACAAAACACCAAAAAATTACTTTTCTATTGTCACCTTTTGCTAATGTTACCACCACTATCATATTACTTTGCTACTAAACACTTTGCTGCAGATACTAAGTTTCCAGGTGTGGTTGAATTGACAACTCAGCTGCTAACATTTGAGAATATTCTTTGGCTCCCCTTGTGTCGAATCAATAAATTTGGGTTGAATACTCTACCCTCAAAGACTGTTGCGATCCCCTATACTTGTGGGTTATCAGGCAACCCTCGACCCCTCGGCGACCCTCGACCCCTCGGTGACCCTCAACCATCGACCCCTAGACCCTTGACCCCTCGCCCGCTCGATGGTCCTGTCGAACACCTTCACTGTGAGGATGGTGCGGCTGTTGTTTTATCTTAATATGTGGACGTCCCCGAGCTGAAGGTCATCAACGCGGGCGAACAGCTTCCATGTGTTATTCATGCACGGATGGAAGCAGTTCACCTATGCTCATGACCTTCAGCTCGGGGACGTCCTCATCTTAAGTTATGACACCAGTCGGTCAGCACTCGAACCGGAAGATCCTCGACTATCGACCCCTAAACCCTCGACCCCTCTCCCCCTCAGTGGTCCTGTCGAAAACCTTCACTATGAGCATGGTGTGGCTGTTGTCGTAGCTTAAGATGCATACATGCCTGATCCGAAGGTTATCAGCGCGGGCAAACTGCTTGCATCCGTTCTTCACGCACGGATGGAAGCAGTTCACCCAGTCTCATGACCTTCAGCTCGGGACGTCCTCGTCTTAATCTAGGACACTAGTCGGCCAACACTCGGATCGGAAGATCCTCAACCCCTAGACACTCGACCACTCACCCCTCGATCCTCGATCCTCGACCCTCTGCCCCAACCCTCATCCCCTTGGCAACCAGCGATTCTCGACCCGGTTCCGTCGTGTGACGCCCTGAGTCCGATGCGCTAGGTGTCTTCCAGTTATCCGTTGTTGTTGCCTTGTCATTCGCTTGTGTGTTGCATCTTGACATGTCATCATGTGCATTGCATCATCATGTTTTCAAAACATGCATCCGTTTGGGTTCCCCCAGTTCTCTCCGTTGTCCGTTCTGAGCACAGACACACTTGCATGCGCCCGCGGCATGTCCGAAATAGTATTTTATAAGTGGCCGGAAAATGTTCTCGGAATGGGTTGAAAGTTGGCATGCGGTGTTGTTATGTTGTCAGTAGGCCGCCTGCCAAGTTCATCGCATTGGAAGTTCGTTTGATGCCCCAACGGATAATTATAGCGACAATATAGTCGGTCAAACCGTCGGACGTTTTTGGTCTCCGAAGACTGTTGTCGGGCCTCTCTCTGTTCTCTCCTCTTAGCCCGAGGCCTTCTACCCAGCCCACCTAAGCCCAGCCTAGACCCCCTCGCGTTCGGAATCGTCCGATCATGATCGAAGGGCCCCAAAAGTACCCCAAACACCCCTAACCCAAAACCTGCCCTATATAAACCACCTCCCCTTCCATTTTTAGGAAGCCACATACCCCTCCTCCTCAATTTCCGCGCCCCTAATCATTAGCCGCCGCCTCCACCTCGCATTCCGCGCCAGCCAGCCCCTCCTCACCACTTTGCAAGCCACCGCGGCCTGCTGCCGCTTCTAACCACTCAGGCGACGCCACCTCTCCCAGCCACGCGCGCCCAGCCAACCCAGGCTTGCCATGCGTCCCCCCTACCGCTCCCCGCTCCTGCGGCCCTGGAGGCCCATCGCGAGCCCGCCCGGGTCGATCTAGGCCCGAGGCCGCCTGCCGCGAGCCCGCGTGCACCCGAGCTCCGGCTCCTCCTTCACCGCCGCACTGAACCCCGCTCCTCGCGCATCCCGCCGGTGCCGCGCCGCTGCCAGATTCCCTGCGGCCACAGATGACCTGCGCCAGCCTTGCCTTGGTTCCCGCCGGCGACCGAACCCGCCTCGCCACTCAGAGCCTCCTCAGCATCGGATCCCGCACCCCACGCCGGCGGGAGATCCTCCATCTGGCCCTGTCGCCGGCGACCAGCAAGCCGCAGCCAGGCCACCCTGGATCTCCACGTCCAGGCTGCCCCACAACCCCTCGTCACCTAGAATGGGCTTCCCTGGCCCAGATCCATCCTGCAACCTGCCTCCCTGTCGTCTTCGCCCCCTGATCCGGCGCGATCTGGGCTGGATCGAGCTCCGCCGTTGCCATCGTGTCCGCGTCGGTGGAGACGATGACCACCACGTCGACCCTCCGCGTGGGACCTATGCGTGGGCCGTAGCGGCGCCCACCGTCCCAACTACACGAACCTCGGCCCGCTTCCTCTCGCAGAAAAGGAATATCAAACGGAATCCAAATGGAATGAAACCTTCGGGAGAGTTATTTTTGGAACAAACGTGTTCCAGGAGCAGCGTTCACTCTATCGCCTTCGACGAGGGAGGCAATCGACTACTGGCTACACTGTTCTCTTTCACCCAGCGCCTGTGCAGGGGGGCACCGACCCCTTCTTCCTCGCTGACGTACGTAGTGTGGGCAGATCCGGCCTCCTGCCGCACGCCTTGCCACAGCCCGATGACCCAAAGGTATAAGTTTCTTTGAAACCGTCATTGCTCTAGCTGCATGCAGATCTTTTTCGATTCCGTAGTCGAGTGTAGTTCTTGGTTCAAAGAGGAAAGAAGGATGCGGTGGGGTGGAGCATGAATCTAGGACGTGGTTCAATGAGGAAAGGGGGAGGGAAAATAGTGTAGACTGGCTATCCAGCCGCTTTGTTGGTCGAAAAGGGAAAAGGAGGGTAACCCAGTACACACATCTGTAAGGAACCGATCTCTTTGTTGAAAAGGGAAAGAAACTGGGGGGTCAGGTAGTTTGTGTAGGACAAGATTTGCTGCCCTCCCAGAGGAAAAAGGTCCAAAGAGAACAAATATGGGACCAATGCAGATATGATGCTTGGCTCCATACTCTGCATCACCCATTTATATGTGTGGACGCACATGGTGCTAGCATGTCCCATGTCCCATACAACTATTTTGATGTTGTTAATCTAAGAATGCTGCTGGAAAATTGAAGCAATGCCACTGTTAAAAGTAAATTACATTCTTAACGAATGTTGTTTTAAGAGAATGTCTCTATTAATATGAATCAATGCAACCATTTTAGAAATGCTACTGTCCTACTTTGTTTTCCATCAAGATAAGTTAGATGCTTCATTTTGTCACTGTTTGTTTCAGCCTCCTTTATTAGCCAGTAATTGTTTCCTTTTTTGCCTCTATTAAAATAGGGTTATCTATTCAACTTGTTGCTATAGCAAACTTAAATGTCACACCGGCGACTTTTCTTGACTTCAGTGCAACTGCACAAAACGAGATTGGATTTCCTATTCATGTTGGCAAATTCGTAGGTGATCTTGTGTGCGTCATGACAGGTTGGTACTTGCCTTCATCCACAAGATCGTGCAGTGTGTTTTGAGATGTTGTGCTACTTGTAATTGTACTGTTTTAAATAAATGTTGAATTCAACCTATTGTATTGCTCTCTTTTCCCATTAAGTAGTGAACAAAAAATGTACCAACCCAGACATGATGCTTGTTGCTTTGTTACAACAAACTCTGCATCACCCCCTTTATAAGTAGATGGAAGCACATGGTGTTATTGCGCTCACTCTCCCCTAGAACTGTTTATGCTTTTTATTAATCTAATGCCGCTAGTAAAATTAAGCAATGCCACTCTTAGAATTAACTACCGAACAGTTTTAAGAGAATTTCTCTGTTAATATGAATCAATGCAACCATTTTAGAAATGCTACTATCCTATACTTTGTTTTCCATCAAGATAAGGTAGATGCTTCTTTTTGTGGTCACATGTTTCATCCTCCTTTATTGGCCAGTAATTGTTTCCTTTTTTGCATCTGTTAAAACAGGGATATCTATTCAACTTGTTTCTATAGCAAACTTAAATGTCACACCGGCAACTTTGCTTGATTTTAGTGCAACTGCAAAAAACGAGATTGGATTTCCTATTCGTGTTGGTAGATTCGTATTTTATGTTGGTTGTCTCATGAAAGGTCAGTACAGGCCTTCATCCACATGATTGTGCAGTGTGCTTTGAGATTCCTCGCTAATTGTATTGGTACTGTTTTAAATAAATGTTAAATTGAAGCTATTGTATTGCTCTCTTTTCCCATTAAGTAGTGAACAAAAATGGTACCAACCCAGACATGATGCTTGTTGCTTTGTTAGAACAAACTCTGCATCACCCCCTTTATAAGTAGATGGAAGCACATGGTGTTGTTGCGCCCACTCTCCCCTGGAACTGTTTATGTTTTTTGTTAATCTAATGCTGCTGGTAAAATTAATCAATGCCACTCTCAGAAGTAACTACTGAATCTTAGCTCAAAACTGCAACACTTGTTAGGGATTGGCGGAATTAGTATTTTTGTGGCTGCATGTTTCATCCTCCTTTATTTTGCCAGTAATTGATTCCTTTTTTGCCTCTGTTAAAACAGGGATATCTATTCAACTTGCTGCTATTGCGACATTTTGCTTCGCTACGCGAAACACTTATGTTTTAAGAGTGTTTTGTGCAGTTCAGCTTGAATGACACATGGCGACTTTGCTTACTTTTGGTGGAACTACACAAAAGGGGATCATGGATTTTCATATATGTGTTGGGATTTCTTTCAAGATCTCCACGCGAGTTGTTTCAAATCTTGGTCAAGAAAGGTCAGTATCGACTTCAATCCACATGATGCTGTAGTGTGCTTTGAGATGTTGTGCTACTTGTATTGGTACTCTTTTGGATAAATGTTGAATTGAAGCTATTGAACTGCTGTCGTTTACCATTGAGTGGGCAAAAATTGTTCCAACCCAGACATTATGCTTGTTTCTTTGTTACAACAAAACTTTGCATCACCCCCTTTATAAGTAGATGGAAGTACATCGTGTTGTTGCGCCCACTCTCCCCTGGAATTGTTTATGCTTTTTGTTAATCTAATGTCTCTGGTAAAATTAAGCAATGCCACTCTCAGAATTAACTACTGAATCTTAGTTCAAAACTGCAACACTTGTTATGGATTGGCGGGATTACCATATTTGTGGCTGCATGTTTCATCCTCCTTTATTGGCCAGTAATTGATTCCTTTTTTGCCTCTGTTAAAACAGGGATATCTATTCAACTTGTTGCTATTGCAGACCGGATTTCCATATATGTGTTGAGATCTCTTTTAGGTCTTCCTCACGAGTTGTTTCAAATTTTGGTCTTGGAAGGTCAGTACCGACTTTCAGTATCGACTTTCCTCAGAATTAACTACTAAATCTTAGTTCAGAACTGCAACACTTGTTAGGGATCGGCGGGAGTACCATTTTTTTTAGGGATCGGCCGGAGTACTTGTTTAAGAAATGTATTGTTCAGATAATGACTCTGTTATTATATATCAGTTACAATGTTTTACAAATGGCACTATCCTGCTTTGTAGTTCTTTCTACATGTTTGACCAAGGTATTGTTAAGATAATGTCTCGGTTAAAATGAATCAGTCACATTGTTTTAGGAATGGTACTTTTTTGCTTTTTCATTCTTTATACATGTTGAAACAAGGCATTGTTAAGATAAGGTCTCAGTTAATATGAATGAATCACACTAATGGAGAATTGCTACTCTCCTGCTTTGTTTCCCATTAAGTTAAGGTAGATCAGTAGATATTTTTCTTCTCGGAGTACAAGTCATCAACCGTTATTTCTCAGTAATTGTTTCCCTTATACCTATTGTTGCTTACAGGGATATCAAAATTAAAGCTCAGTTTTATTCCGACTTTGATTTTAGTTGAACTGCACAAAAGGAGCCAATGTGTCTAAGGCAAACTGCCGCATTAGTGGGTCCAGTTGGTTTTACCACTTTGCAGAAAGAATCAATCACTATTTGCGCTACATTACAGAAGGAATGATCGAGAAGCTTCACAGAGTATTAGTAGACGCTGGTGACATGACTAGTCCGCAGAGAGCATAGGCAACTCTACAACACGTGGAGTGCACTAGGCAAAAAGTGCCCAAACAAGTACAAGAAGCCATGACAGGACTCCATGTCTATCAATGTCATTCTAAGCAACAATGATGGGGCATCTGGGTATGGTAATCTGTTTATCGTACTTTCAGTTTGTTAGTCCACCGATTGGAGGGTTCACACTGGGGCCAATATTCATGTGTGTGCTGATGTGTCTTTGTTTTCATGCAGCATATAAATACGAAATCCACAAGGATACTCAGCTTGATTTTAGTGGAACTGCAGAAAATTTTCAGATGGTTCGTGTCCTCCATAATACTTCATAATGCACAATACATCGAATGGTTCTCTAATCACTCGTCGTCACCTTGAGCCACCGGACAAACTGATGACAAACTCTACCCCTCCCACAATCATAGGCATTACATATTTTGAATGGGAAAAGCTTGCCAAAGTTTAATCATTGATGTTAGCAAGAAGACATTAGTTTAATATATTGGAATTTGAAAACCTTGTCAAATTTTGCTCATTGATGTTAGCCAGAAGACATGCATTTGATAGTTTTGAGTGGGACGCCCTTTGCTGTGAGCAACGTCGATCGTTTTTTCCCATTCATGTCTTCAGTTCAGAAGTAAATATTTACTCTGCTGAGATGCATAGTCACATGAATGTTGACTTATGTAAGGTATTTTAAGAATTTGTTCTAAATGTTGTCTATGTAATGCCAGGCCTCATGAGTTTGATTGCAAATTTGTGCTTGGAATGCTGTGGCATGCGGCATCATGAGCTGTTCACCATGCCTCCTGAGAATAATGCTTCATATTGTTTTGCATGTTGAGCTAATGCCTGTGATTTGCATATTAAGAAGATTATCCTCCTCTGTTGTTTCTGTTCTTAAGAAGTTCATTGTCTTATGTTTCATTCATAGCCTATACGACAACTCAGGTAGGTTAGAGGTGAAACCATATGATCTTCCAACCAACTCATCATCTTAGGCCGTGATTGGATCGTTGTTTTCCAACCAAACCCACTTGTAAAACTGACGCTTGTAAATAAAACAGATGGTCTCAGGCAAAGCATTTGGTTGATCGACTTCGACTAGTAAAATATACACTGGTCTCTCAAATTACACGTGTAACTCGCCGGTTTTTGTTATAGACCTCGGGCCCTCGGTTTCATTATGCCTATATTTTACACGTTGTTTCTGATGACAAGTAAATTACACTTGTATCTTAATACATGTGTGAAATAAACCAAAGCTCCCAAGCACGGCCTTACCGTTTCATGCTATCTCAGTCTCTCGAACATGCTCATAAGTGTCCGATGATCCTAGCTTCCTGAATGAGCAGCGGGCGCTGTATCAGACCATCTGTAGGGCCCGCGAGGCCCTCTCCGTTGTCCTTCGAGTTGTTGTGCTTACCGTGGCGCCGAACATTGTCAACATGGTCAACGAACATGAGGATTCATGAGATGACTTTATTTTGACTGGATGATAGTAGGGAACCACTAGGGCCATAGCCGTACATACGCAAGTGCCTCCTTATTAGGTACAACTATATTTTTTTGCTTCCTCCTGGTTTCCTGACATCACGGTGCCACACCATTGTCAACCTATGTAGTCAATAAACGAGAGAATTGCACAAGGAGCGGCCGACAGCTGGGACCAAGCAGCTCAGGCAGTATTTGTGTTTTCGAGGTGTGAGCACTGCAGAGGTTTTCTTGAGCGATGTTTTCGTTGTTGTTCAGAGGAGAGCAGGGTATTAACTGGGCAGGCTGTGGCCCGTCTAGCCCAGGCCAGATATCCAGCCCAGATATTAATTTTTTTCAAGCTGAAAATGGCTAGCCCAGCTATACTTTTTTTTGAGGAATACCCATGCAAGGTCAACTTGTTATTCTCCGCCCGCTGGGCTGCAAATCATTCCTAGGCGGGATGCATTAGGCTTAACAAGAAAATTGGGTTTAAGAAATAATAAATGGGATGTAATTATAAAAACTAGGTTGTAACCATAAAAAAATGCACCAAACACATAATAAGTTTATAAAATATTATTTTTAGATTTTGAAAATTTTAATTTCATTAATTGTTCCGCGCATAATGTTTTGTTGGATTTTTACGTAAGACAAATTTATATTGAAATTGTATTTAATTTGACTAGAAATTTCGGGATAAAAATATTTTGGATCCCATCAAAATGTGGGAAATTTTATTGAATTCTGTTTTGAACATTTGGTTGAAATTATTAATCGTTGTCCTAGCTAGAAAATGGGTCGTAGTCTTAACAAACTGTAAATGGGCTGTAGTAAATTCCATTAGAATTCAAAAATGAGTTGTACATTCTTACAAATCTCAAATGGGCTATAAGTTCTCTGCCACACACTCGTGGACCTACTAAGTAGACGCGTCCCCTCAAAAAAAATAAGTTGACGTGTATGCAAGGCTTTATCAACTTATAGTCAACACACAGTTCTAGCAACAGTGGCCGTTGGATGTCCATCCAAGGAATGTCGTGCTTCTTCTTCAATCTTGGATATTCTAGCTTCACCCGCCCAAAAAATGATTCCTCCCTCTGACATCTGGGGCGCACCGTTTCAGGGGCTGACCTGTGAGCCTACTAACTTGACGCATACCGAGGGCTTTGTGAACTTAGTCAATATAAACGATTCTAGCTGCAGTGACTGTACGATGTCCATCCAACGGCCGTCGTGCTTCTTCAACCTCTGGTGTTCTTGCTCTAGCCTCCCAAAGCAGCGTCGGTCGTGCCGCCTGCTCCTGCCTCCCGTGGCTGGCTGTGCTGCCGCGGAGGCCTCATATAGCCCCCTACTACTCCCATCGTTGGCCAAGCCCTGCGACGACAGCATTCTCACACCACAGCCGAACCAGTGAACCCTCGTACTCCTCTCCGCGTGGGCATCCACTGCCGCGTCTTCCTTGGCTCTGTGTCGTCCCCTTCCTAGGCCTCGCCATCATCCACCGCCTTGGTTCTCTCAGCGTGGCATGGTCAATGTGGTCAACGACCGACTTCCATCGGAAGAGTACTGTATGTGGAGAGGCTGACAGCTGGGTCCATGGCCGCAGCAAGGAAGTGCCTCCTTATTACGCGGAAATAATTATTCCTCCACCTGATAGCAGGGACCCACCGAACGGGACATCGTATTTCGTGAAGAAAATGTTTCCCCCTGACTGCTGGGACCCACCAGCTACATCTTTGCATGCAAGGAGGTGCGTCCATATTACGGGAAAAAAATGATTCGCCCCCTGACTGCTGGGACCCACTAGCTACATCTTCACACGCAAGAAAGTGCTTCCATATTACGGGCAAAAAAATGATTCACCCATGACTGCTGGGACCCACCAGCTACATCTTCGCACGCAAGGAAGTGCTTGACAATCGGGACCCACCTGGTCGAAGCATACGTAGCGTTGTCATTCTGGTCGTGAATGTGTACGTACATACTGGTCAATCGGTCTATCTGCAAGCTGCAGCGATGAACCGTGGCCGTGTAAGGAAGGGCATGTGTCGTAGTAGAGGTGTGCATGTGTCGTAGTAGAGGCGCGCACGTGTCGTAGTAGAGGCGCGCACGTGTCGTAGTAGAGGCGTGCACGTGTCGTAGTAGAGGCGCGCACATAGCATGTACCTGTAGGTACAGTGGCCAGGGTGCAAGAAAGAAAATACGGCCACGTATGTACATACGGGCGTGGTCTCGAACGCCTACTCACGCATATGTATGGCCAGGGTTCGTGTACATGGCTGTGGCTGGGTCGGAACGGATAAACTGCGTCGTCGTCGTGTTCATGGGGAGCCAACCGGCTAGGTCGAAAGAGAATGCGTCGTCGTGTTCATCGGGAGCCGACCGGCTTGGACAGAATAGCTGATGGAAACGAGGCTTGGCGTACCGCAGAACGGAGGAAACGGCCTTGTCTTCGACAGGCCACGGTGGAAACGGGATCCTGTTCGTCAGGAGGGGTCTGGTGTACTGCAAAATAGAGGAAACGGACCTCCTACGGTCGAAATGGGGTCCTGTTGATCCGGAGGGGTGTGGCGTACCGCAAAACGGAGGAAACAGACTTGTGTTGGAGGGCTATGGTCGAAACGGGGGTCCTGTTCATCGGGAGGGGTGTGGCGTACCGCAAAACGGGACTCCATGGGATACTGTTCATCTGCACCGTCGACCTCCTCCAGCCTCCACGGGCTACTGTTCATCCACCGTCGACCACCTCCAGCCTCCACATGCAACTGTTCATCCAGCCTCCACCGCGCGCTCCTCCACCGGCTACTGTTCAACCAGCCCTCTCCACGGGGGTCCTGTTCAACCACCCCTCCACGGGCTACTATCGATCCAGCCCTCCACCGGCTACTGTTCAACCAGCCCTCCACCGGCTACTGTTCAACCGGCCCTCCACGGGGTCCTGTTCATCCAGCCCTCCACGAGGTCCTGTTCATCCACCGGCTCGATCGATCGGGGTAGTGTTCATCTAGCAGCAACGGCCTCTACTACCACGGGTTCCTGTTCATCCAACCCCCACCGAGAACTGTTTATCCAAACCCTCCAACAACACTCATGGTTCATCCTAGGGTTAGCAGCATCGATCGGCTTCAGTTAGCAGCAGTAGTGAAGGAATTGCTCGATCGGGTTCAGTTAATAGCCATTGACCGATCGCTCGGGTTCAGTAACACGTAGCCTGCAGTGCAATCGCTCGGGTTCAGTTAGAGCCCAACGCCTCGCTCGGGTTCAGTTAGAGCGCAACGCCTCGCACACACGTGCGTACGTATGAGAGAAACGTGCATCGTGTCACAACCCTAGTCAGTGCTTGCATTAGAGTGATGCATCATTTTTAAAATTTCCAGAAACTTGAAATGGGGATGAACCAAACCCCCAGCACCACTTAAGCCCACTAGGGTTACTAAAATATTTTCCCAATGAACCTGAAATGTGCTTCAAAAATGTTCATCACTTTTTACTTGGTCTAGAACCTCTGCCAAAATTGGCTCACATTCTCTAGGACACCTAAGGTCACTAGATTAAATCATTAGCTATTTGCATTTGGACATTTGAATGCTATAAAATATTTTAAACGCCCAAATAATTCTGAACTTAAGTGAGGGCTGTTGGAAATATTCCAAACATAGCCCACAATTATTTTCAGGATTTTTGAGAGTGCTCTGGCATTTTAAATAAATCCAATTTTTTGCAGAAAATAGAAAACTGAAATAAATAGAAAAGAGAGAGAGAGAGAGAGAGAGAGAGAGAGAGAAAAGGCCAGAGGCCACTTACCTGCACTGGGCCGGCCCACCAGGCCCGTGCTAGTCACCACCCAACTCTGCCAGTAGGCAGAGGAGGGACACCGCGATGCCGCCGAGCTCTCCACGCCAACACCCTCCCCGCCCTTGCCCACGCCAGCGTAGCGCCTCGAAGGGCCTCCTCGGCGCCGCCCCGAGCCCTTGGACACCTCACTGTCCCCCTCGCCTCTCCTCGCCATGGCCGACGCTGCCGTGCTCGCGCCATCGTGAAACTCGCAGCCACCATCGCCCCCTTGTCGCCCTGCCGTGTCCAGAAGCTCCGCCACTGTCCGCTTCATCGAGCAGATCGAGCCACGAACGCTCATTCGCCCAGGAGCCACCACACCGACCTCGCCTCGCCTCGCCAAAGCTGGAGACCGACTTCGCCGCCTTGTTCAACTCCGACCGTCCCCGAGCTCGCCGTCCACTCCATGAAGATCGCTGTGAGCCCCTGCCTCTCCTCCCCCTCTTCATTCTCGCTGCCGCGTGCTGTAGCGACCGCACCGAGCACACCAGCATGCGCCACCGCCTGGGCTCGTCACCGACGTGCCTTCGGCCACACAACGGCCTCACCACCCTGTCCACTAACCTCGCTGCATTGCGTAGACCACGTAGGTGTTGGCCCGTGCCTCCAGAACCATGGCAACAATGAGTTCGGCCTCACCAGAACACCAACAGCAGCAAAGCTCATTGTCGGCGTCCTTTCTGGTGCCCCCGAGCTCAACCACCACCACCCCTCGACGTGGCTTGCTCCCAGCTGCTCGTAGGTGGTCTCCGCCGTCCATTTGGCCGCCGGAGTGCGAAACCCGCACCATCCGCTGCATTCGGTCGTCGCCGGCGGCTAAACGCAGGCGATTTGACCCAGTTGACCGGGGATTTGACCCCCTGGGTCACTAACATGTGCGCCCCACCCCTGGTCAAACCCAGGTTAGTAATTAAACTAACCTTAATTAGTTAGTTAACCAACTATGACACTGATCAGTGGGTCCCACTAGCCAGGTTTGACCTGGACTGCGCAATTGACCTGCTGACGCAATGCGGACGCAGGGCTGATGCAATGCTGATGCAGTAATGCCTTTTCTGGATTTATCCTTAGTCAGGAAATTCCAAAAAATAGTGCTAACTTCTAAAAATCATAGAAATTAATCTGTAACTCCAAATGCAAAGATTTATATATGAAAAATGATCAAAAAATCCAATCTATCCATCTGTACTCGTTTCATGCATGTTAAAGCATCTTAACCCTACCGTGTATATGAAAATTTGATAAAGCACTATTTAAATTCATAATATTAGTTTGGGGTTGAACCTTTGGTTCAAAATGGCTCAAACCCATCTGGTTGTAGTTGCATTAGCCCAACACACTCATTTTGCCATGTCATATGCATGCATCATATTGTTGCATATTGCCATGTATTGATTGTGTTACCGGTGTGATCTCCGTGGTAGGTTCTTCCCCTAAGGATATACGTCAGTATCCAGCTGAAGGAAGTACCCCTCGACCACTCTGTCAGGCAAGCAACCCCATTGATCATTCCGATACAATCCCATCCTCTTGCTCCTGCTCTCATTTACTGCATTTAAGACAACACCGTTTCAAACTATTGTGTGCTGCAGTAGTTGAATCCATTTCCTCTGCACGACCTGTCATTGCCACAGTAACTAAGTGAAACCCACTAGCATGTGTAGGAGTTGATTGAGCCATGTCTGTGTTTCCTATCTTGCTATGCCTGCTATGCTTAGAGTCATGTCAGGTCTGGTTCATCTGGGTGATGAGCTCGAGTGAAATGATTATGTCGGTAATGTGAGTGATGTGTTGAACACGATTTGGTAAAGGTATCGATGAGAGGCCATGTAGGAGTACATGGTGTGTTGTTTCATTGGAACCGTCCTTAAGCACTGAGATCTATATGTGTGATTTACGATTCAGCTACTACCACACATTGGGCCCTGAAATATGACCCCGCTTGACTTATTAACCCCCCTATCCTCTGTCCAAGAGTTGCAAGTAGTATTTGGTGTTTGTAGTTTACTGGAGGCCATGCGCAGCGCTGACCCGCGGGGTGGGCTGTGAGGCGGTAGGTACGTGGCACAGTGTACCGGGCGCCCGTTTGGTGTCTCGGGAACCCTGTACACATCGTTTGGGGCCGTTGAGGACACCCCGGCCGGATTTCCTTGCGGATGGAACCCGAATAGGCGATAAACCTGGACTAGAGACTTGTGTGGTTAGTCAGGTCATGGTCTACACCCACGTCGGCTTTCGCTTGAAGTCTGCCGAGCAAATGTCGTGTGCAAACGATAAGTGGTGGAAACATGTGTGAAGAAGTACACCCCTGCAAGGTTAATTTCATCTATTCGAATAGCCGCGTCCGCGGTAAAGGACTACTTGGTTGCCTATACAGTTCATAGACAAGTCAATGGAAACTACTAAAAGCCTCAAGACAAGTGTGAGTGTCGTGGATGGCACTTCTGTAGGATGACAGAAGAGGATCCGTGGTAGTGTATTGTTGTGGTGAGTAGTGGACTCGTGTGCGCAAAACATTTACAAGTTGTTGTCTCGTAGTATAGTTTAGCCAAGAGTCAAATCTGGCTTGCTGCTATAAACTCCACTATCCCCTTGTTGATGATGTGCATGTATGTAGTATCTGATGTAAGTCTTGCTGAGTACCTTTGTACTCATGTTTGCTTATTAAACTATTACAGAGGAGAACACCGCCCCCTCCGTTGGGTTCTATGTAGATCTCGACGTTGACGAGCGACTTGCCACCCACGTGGTGATCTGAGCCGTGAAGGGCCTTGTAGATAGACAAGCTTCGTCAAGCCTTCTTGCTTCTTAGTTGTCTGTACTCAGACAAGTTTGCTTCCGCATGTGCTTGTATGTTTGTATGACTTGAGTGTTGGGTCATGTGACCCCTACCTGTAGGAACATGTTATGTATGGCTCTCCGAAGCCTTCTAAATAAAGTGCGTGAGTTGTAGAGTTTTGTTGTGATGCCATTTGGTATTTGCACATATCGAGCATATTGTGTGTATGATTTGAAATGATTGGCATGTGTGGGATCCAACAACCTAGTTGTCCATCCTTGGTAGCCTCTCTTATGGGGAAATGTAGTCTAGTGCTTCCACTAACTCATGGTAGTCTGTTACAGCCTGGTTTACTGGAGTCCTGTTAGCCTAGTTGCTACCGCTCCGGAACACTTAGACTGGCCGCCATGTGTCCTTCTTCATTCATGTGTCTGTCCCTTCGGGGAAATGTCACGCAGTGCCTACCGGAGTCCTGCTAGCCTGCTACAACCAGGGTTCCTGGAGTCATGTTAGCCCTGTTGCTGCAGCCCGGATTCACTCGCTGATGAACGACACGTTCATTGTTGGGTCATGTATGCATGTCTCCATAAGTTAGTGCCACTTTGGGTTTACGACTAGTCATGTCGGCCCGGGTTCTTTGTCATATGGATACTAGCGACACTATCATATACGTGAGACAAAAGGCGCAAACGGTCCCGGGCCAGGAAAGGTGGCACCCGTGGGAATACCGTGCGTGAGGACGCAAAGTGATATGATGTGTTACATGCTAGATCGGTGTGACTTAGGATCGGGGTCCTGACAGCATTGGCATCAGAGCCGGACTGCCTGTAGGCTCATCAAGCCAAACTGGTCAATGTTGAGTCTAGAAATGCTTTTGTTATATGTAGGGGAATTGATTGTGGGAGGGAACGTAAGGCTCTTTTTACTCCTTTACCTCATGACATTCTAATCTGAGTCAGTCCATTCTTTCCACGGGGGTTAAGGACTAGGATCTCATCTTTCTACCAGGTTCACGTGTTACTAATCCGTTGGCTCTTATAGGATTGTTGGTTACAAGCCCCATTTTGGTTCTACTATTTCAGTATGTCGTTAGTTGGACCCAAAACCTTGATATGATGTTGTTGAGTGGCTATACAAACTTTTGCAGAATGTCTCAAAATCCTTTTTGAGCATTTACAGCTGTTATGCTGCCCGATTTCTCCTAGAAATTCTAATGCATTTGCATTATTTCATGTTTCAGATGGCTTCCCGCACCACACATCAGGTGGTACGTCTTACTCGGTGCAATAATGTGCCCGGTCACACGGCCATGCTGGTCCGTGTGATGTCAGAGACAGGCTATCGATGGTATCCGGAGTATAGCATAGAGGAGCATTATCGAGATTTTAATCAGAGTCAGTACATGTGCATAGTGAGGATATTTCCTTCCTACCCCGAAGCTACCGACCCCCTTCATTGGTCTTACGGGCTCGGAGTTACCATGGAAATGTCTGTCTAGGACACCGCTTACTCCATGATATCTACCATTCGAGCTGGGCACGCGTCGCTTTAGGACACCGAGTTCTGCTATCTGCCAGCAGCACTTACTGGTCAGGAGGGTTATTCACTGGTCTTTACACCGACACTACTCATGAGGAGCCACACCTTTGGACCACCACATAGATGTTGGAGGAAAGGGACCATGAGGCCCGTGCCCTCCGGATGGAGCTATATAACACTCGAGCGGACCACTGGGCCACTCTGACACGGCTTGCACCCGCCAGCTCAAATGGACTATCCTGATGTAGGAGGCATCACACCTCCATGTGGGCATCGTCTGCCACCGTTTGTGGGGCCAAGACCTGCTCCATGTCCTTATGGTCCACAGGCCCCATGTGACCGAGAGTTTCCAGATCTGCATGTTCCACTTCCAGGCTACGTGGGTAATCTTTATGAAGATTACTACGGAGACGGAGATGACTGAGCTAGATCATGGCAGTAGTAGTATTGTAATAGTTGTATCTCCACAGTCCTGCGCGTCTTTTGGAATATCTTAGTGTGTACTAAATTCCTGAGGCGTAGATAAATAATGTATAGGAGCTTGGAATGCCTCTGATGAGATGTAATGTTCTTTCACCGTAATTGTATTTTAGCCTGGGCTTGTACTAAACTATGTATGGTGTGTATGGCCGATGGTATATATATGGCAGTTTCTGTATTACCATGTCGTACAAATGAACATCTCTACATTCCGTGTCATCCATTACATTTTGCACTCCTATGCTGGAGTTTTGCCATCCTTGTCTAAACTGTTGTTTTGTTTTCCTAGGATGGTCAACACCCGAAGCACCCCTGCTGTTCAGGAGCAGGGTGAAGCCAGTGGGGCTAGGGATGGGAATCTGCCCCATCCACCTTCCTTGGCTGAAGTCATCTTGGAAGCAGAAAGGAATAAACACGAGACCAACCGACTGCTGGAATGCATTGAGCAGAACACTGCACATCACCAAAGGAATGGCTTGGTGTCTATCAATGACTTTATCAAGTTGCACCCACCAACCGTCCATCATTCCTTCGAGCCCCTCGATGCGGATGACTGGCTTCACAGTATCACCCATAAGATATGTTCTGCCAATGTAGCAGAAGCTGATAAGGTCACTTACGTTGCCTATCATCTTGAGGGCCCCGCTAGCCTTTGGTGGGAAAACTATGGGGCTATGCGCCCAGTTGGCCAGATTACCACTTGGGCAGACTTCAGCGAGGCTTTTCGTGAGCACCATATTCCAGAAGGTCTTATGGATCGCAAGAGGGAGAAGTTTTGCAACTTCACCCAAGGCAGACTGACCGTGGATGCCTACAGCCGTGAGTTTGGAAACCTAGCACGCTATGCTCCTGAGGAAGTGTCCACCGACGCCAAGAAGCAGGCGAGGTTCTGGAAGGGACTTAGCCCTGAGCTTCGCCATGACCTCCGTCTGCACGTGTGCACCTCCTTCCAGAAGCTTGTGAACAAGGCCATCAATGCTGAAACTGGTCAGACTCACTTTGAAGGTACACGCAAGCACTCCCGTGATTTTGGTTCTTCATCCGGTTCTGGCTCTCAGAAGTGCCGGGTGTGGGTTCCAAACACAGCCCTGCCACCCAGATTCACCCCGAGGCCATCCTATGAGGCGCCTCTCCCAAACCAGCAGTATGCACCGCCTAAGGCTTATCGTGGACTAGCCGCTAATTCTGCCCCGCGCACTAACAATATGACATGCTTCAAGTGCGGAGAGCCAGGTCACTACCTTCGAGAGTGTCCCCAGAACAACAACCCCAACCATCTGGGAAGTCCGTTGGCCGTGGTAAGCTAGCGGGAAAGGTGTAATATGCCAAGCCAGCCACCACTGCACGTGGCCATGTCAACTATGTCTCAGCTGAGGAGGCTCATGATGATCCCAACGTTGTCCTTGGTACGCTCCTTGTTAACTGCCATGCGACATCTGTTCTTTTCGATACTGGAGCATCTCATTCATTCATATCTGAGAGTTATGCTCGACTGCATAATACCACATTTTGTGACATGCCCACTTTCATGGTAATTCAAACTCCGGGTTCCAAACGGCAAACTTCTAGAGTAAGCCATGGGAATGAAATTCTTGTTGATAGACTTGTCTTCCATGCATCCTTAATAGCTCTCAAGTCCTCGGACATAAATATCATCTTAGGTATGGACTGGATGTCAGCCCATTATGCTAAGATTGATTGTGCCACTAGAACTGTTCAACTTACTCACCCATCGGGCAAGACAGTCAATGTTTTGACCCGAGTGTCCAAGCGTCAGCTCTACTCTCTCAATGCCAGTCCTCTTCCTGACCTTGAAGATATACCGGTAGTCCGTGACTTTCCGGATGTCTTTTCAGAAGAACTGCCAGGTGTTCCACCTAACAGAGATGTAGAGTTCATGATAGATCTTGTTCCAGGAACTGCCCCAATCTCTAGAAGACCCTACAAAATGACACCCTTAGAACTAGCTGAGCTTAAGAAACAACTCGATGAGTCCTTGAAAAAGGGTTTCATCCGTCCTAGTTCTTCTCCATGGGCCCCGTCCTCTTCGTCAAGAAGAAGGATGGTACGGATCAGATGGTTATAGATTATCGACCCGTCAACTTGGTCACCATAAAGAACAAGTATCCACTCCCCAGGATCAGCGACCTATATGACCAGCTCGTTGGATCCTCAGTCTTCTCTAAAATGGATTTGAGGTTGGGCTACCATCAAATCAAAAAGCAAGAACGGGGACATTCCCAAAACGGCCTTTGTTACTCGTTATGGCCAATACGAGTACACCGCCATGTCCTTCGGTTGAACCAATGCCCCAGCCACCTTCTCTCGGTTAATGAACTCGATCTTCATGGAGTATTTGGATAAATTCGTCATGGTATACCTCGATGATATACTCATCTACCCAAGAATGAGGAAGAACATGCCGAACATCTGAGGCCGGTATTGACGAAACTTTGAGAGCATCGCATTTATGACAAATTCTCTAAGTGCGAATTTTGGTTGCCAGAAGTGACCTACCTAGGCCATGTAATCTATGGTAAGGGTATTGTTGTCAATCCCGAGCGGGTTCATGCCGTTCCTAATTGGACTCCACCTGAATCAGTCAAGCAAGTTCGGAGTTTCCTTGGCTTAGCAAGCTACTGCCGCCGCTTCATCGAGAACTTCTCCAAGGTTGCTAAACCTCTAACTGAACTCCTCAAGAAAGATAAAAAGTTCGAGTGGACCCCACAGTGCGAGTGCAGTTTTCAGAAGCTAAAAAGACGCCCGACATCTGCTCCCGTACTGGTACTACCAGATTTCTCCAAGGACTTTGTTATTTATTGCGACACCTCGCGACAAGGACTAGGTTGCATACTGATACGTCTCCGTCGTATCTACTTTTCCAAACACTTTTGCCCTTGTTTTGGACTCTAACTTGCATGATTTGAATGGAACTAACCCAGACTGACGCTGTTTTCAGCAGAATTGCCATGGTGTTATTTATGTGCAGAAACAAAAATTCTCGGAATGACCTGAAACTTCACGGAAATTATTTTTGGAAATAATAAAAAAGACTAGCAAAAGATCAAGACCAGGGGGCCCACACCCTAGCCGCGAGGCTGGGGGGCGCACCCCCTACCTCGTGGGCCCCCTGGAGCTCCTCTGACCTCAACTCCAACTCTATATATTCGTGTTCGGAGAGAAAGATTCATCGCGTTTTACGATACGGAGCCGCCACCAAGCCCTAAACTCTCTCGGGAGGGCTGATCTGGAGTCCGTTCGGGGTTCCGGAGGGGAATCCGTCGCCATCGTCATCATCAAGCATCCTCCATCACCAATTTCATGATGCTCACCTCCGTGCGTGAGTAATTCCATCATAGGCTTGCTAGACGGTGATGGGTTGGATGACATTTATCATGTAATCGAGTTAGTTTTGTTAGGGTTTGATCCCTAGTATCCACTATGTTCTGAGATTGATGTTGCTATGACTTTGTTGTGCTTAATGCTTGTCACTAGGGCCCGAGTGCCATGATTTCATATCTGAACCTATTATGTTTTCATCAATATATGAGTGTTCTTGATCCTATCTTGCAAGTCTATAGTCACCTACTATGTGTTATGATCCGGCAACCCTGAAGTGACAATAATCGGGACCACTTCCGGTGATAACCGTAGTTTGAGGAGTTCATGTATTCACTATGTGTTAATGCTTTGGTTTGGTACTCTTTTAAAAGGAGGCCTTAATATCCCTTAGTTTCTACTAGGACCCCGCTGCAACGGGAGGGTAGGACAAAAGATGTCATGCATGTTCTTTTCCATAAGCACGTACGACTATATTCTGAATACATGCCTACATTACATTGATGAATTGGAGCTAGTTCTGTGTCACCCTCGGTTATGACTATTACATGATGAACCACATCCGGCATAATTCTCTATCACCGATCCATTGCCTACAAGCTTTCCACATATTGTTCTTCGCTTATTTACTTTTTCGTTGCTATTGTTACTTTTGCTATCGTTGCCACTACTATCATATTACTTTGCTACTAAATACCTTGCTGCAGATATTAAGTTATCCAGGTGTGGTTGAATTGACAACTCAGCTGCTAACACTTGAGAATATTCTATGGCTCCCCTTGTGTCGAATCAATAAATTTGGGTTGAATACTCTACCCTTGAAAACTGTTGCGATCCCCTATACTTGTGGGTTATCAAGACTATTTTCTGGCACCGTTGCCGAGGAGCATAGCTCTATTCTTTAAGTCACTTGGGATTTATATTTTCTTATCATTATGAAGACCTTCAGAGATCCAAAAACAAAAATTTATCCCTCAACTACAAGGGGAGGTAAGGAACTGCCATCTAGCTCTGCACTTGATTCACCTTCTGTTTTGAGTAAGCTTGCAACACCTAAACCTGCTTCTTCTATTGATTCTGATATGCCGCATATTATTGATGATGCCACTTGTGCTATGCATGATACTTATGATGAAACTACTTCTATGCTTGATACAACTGTGCCACTTGGTGAATTTCTGGATGAACAACTTGCTAGGGCTAGAGAGAATGAAATTATGAAACTGATAATATTGATGAAAGTGATTATGAAGGTTCTCCTAATAAATATGAATTACCTATTGTGCCTGAGGGCTATGTTATGGATGAAGAAACTAAAAGATACTTTCTTGCTTGCAATGATAGAAGTGATCTTAAGAAATTATTAGCTAAGCTTAAACAAAAAAACTCTGAATGCTAGAATGAAATATGATCCTGCTTATGCTACTTCACCTATCTTTGTTACTTATAAGGATTATGAATTCTCTATTGATCCTGATATAATTACTTTGGTTGAATCTGATCCTTTTTATGGCTATGAATCTGAAACTGTTGTGGCACATCTTACTAAATTAAATGATATAGCCACCCTGTTCACTAATGACGAGAGAACTCGCTACTTTTACATCCTTAAAATATTCCCGTTCCCATTAAAGGGTGATGCTAAGATATGGTTTAATTCTCTTGATCCTGGTTGTGTTCGTAGTCCCCAGGATATGATTTATTACTTCTCTACTAAATATTTCCCTGCTCATAAGAAACAAGCTGCCTTAAGGGATATATATAATTTTGTGCAAATTGAAGAAGAGAGTCTCCCACAAGCTTGGTGGAGGCTTCTCCAATTACTTAATGCTTTGCCTAATCACCCTCTTAAGAAAAATGAAATACTTGATATCTTTTATAATGGACTAACCGATGCTTCCAGAGATTACCTAGATAGTTGTGTTGGTTCTGTTTTCAGGTAAAGAACACCGGATGAAGCTGAAATTCTATTGAATAATATGTTGACAAATGAAAATAATTGGACACTTCCTGAGCCAACTCCTGAGCCTATTCCTAAACCAACTCCGAAGAAAAGAGGTGTTCTATTTCTCGGTCCTGAACATATGCAAGAGGCAAAGAAATCCAAGAAAGAAAAGGGCATTAAAGCTGAAGATGTTAAGAATTTACCTCCTATTGAAGAAATACATGGTCTTAATTTACCGCCTGTTGAAGAAATATATGGTTTTAATCCATCACCTATTGAAGAAACACATGGTCCTTGATAACCCGACACAGGTAGTAAAGGTAAATTCTCTCTATAGATATATGATAAATCTGAAATCCCATTTACTAAGTTTGCTAGCCCATGCTTAGATGAGTTTGATAAATTTATGGTTAAGCAAGAAGACTTCAATGCTTATTTTGGTAGAGAATCAAAACGCAGTGGTGATATGCTTGAACACTTGGGTGATTATATGGCCAATGTCAAAGGTGAACTTAAACTTATTAGTAAACATGTTTCTATGGTTACCACTCAAGTAGAACAAGTACTTAAAGCTCAAAATGATTTGCTCAATGAATTGAATAATAAGAATAAGGACTATGCTGTTAGAGTGGCTACTATAACTGGTAAAATGACTCAGGAACCTTTGTATCCTGAAGGCCACCCTAAGAGAATTGAGCAAGATTCTCAGAGAAATAATATAGATGCACCTAGTCCTTCTAAAAGGAATAAAAAGAAAAATGAGAGGACTTTGCACGCTTCTAGTGAACCTATTGCTGAAACACCTGAGAATCCAAATGATATTTCTATTTATGATGCTCAAATACAATCTGGTAATGAACCTAAAACTAGTAATAATGTTAATGATAATGTTCATGATGATGCTCAACCTAGCAATGATAGTGATATAGAAATTGAACCTATTGTTGATCTTGATGACCCACAATCAAAGAATCAACGTTATGATAAGAGAGACTTTGTTGCTAGGAGACATGGTAAAGAAAGAGAACCATGGGTTCAAAAACCCATGCCTTTTCCTTTCACACCATCCAAGAAAAAGGATGATCAGGATTTTGAGTGCTTTCCTGAAATGATTAGACCTATCTTTTTGCGTATGCGATTAACTGATATGCTCAAAATGAATCCTTATGCTAAGTATACGAAAGAAATTGTTACTAATAAAAGAAAGATACCGGAAGCTGAAATTTCCACCATGCTTGCTAATTACACTTTTAAGGGTGGAATACCTAAGAAGTTAGGAGATCCAGGAGTACCCACTATACCATGCTCCATTAAAAGGAATTATGTTAAAACTACTTTATGTGATCTTGGAGCCGGTGTTAGTGTTATGCCTCTCTCTTTATATCGTAGACTTGATTTGAATAAGTTGACACCTTCTGAAATATCTTTGCAAATGGCTGATAAATCAACTGCTCTACCTGTCAGTATTTGTGAGGATGTGCCTATTGTGGTTGCAAACGTTACTATTTTAACGGGCTTTGTTATTCTTGATATTCCCGACGATGATAGTATGTATATTATTCTTGGAAGACCCTTTTTGAATACTGCAGGGGCTGTTATTGATTGCAGCAAAGGCAATGTCACTTTTCATGTTAATGGTAATGAGCATACGGTACACTTTCCGAGGAAACAACCTCAAATCCACAGTATCAATTCTATTGGAAAAATTCCATCAATTATTTTTGGAGGTTTTGAATTTCCTCTTCCTACTATCAAGAAGAAATATGATATTCTTATTGTTGGGGATGTGCATATCCCCGTCGAGGTAACCTAGTGTTATTCGAAAATTCTCCGGTTCCATGTTATTCGGAATGAGTTTGTTAACAAGACTTGATCAACCTTGTTAATGGATTGCTTTTGATGATCATGAGATGGATGAATTTAGAAAACACAACTCTCTGTACCCTCTTTCTACTTTCTGTTATTTATATTAAATAAAGCAAAAATAGTAATTTCTGTCTGTTTTCTGATTATCCGTGCAATATAAAAATACCCCAAAAAGAAAAGTTCTCCAAATGTCCTGAAATTTAAATATGTTCTTTTCTGAAATATTTGAGAATATTTGGCACTAAGAACACAGCAGGGGAGCATCCACCTGGCCACGAGGGTGGAGGGCGCGCCCTACCCCCCTGGCACGCCCCCTACCTCGTGGGCCCACGGTGGCCCTCCTCCACTTATTCCTACACCCACACACTCCTTCCTCCCACAAACACCATTATCCAGCTGAAGCACGAGTTCTAGCTCATTTTGCTGCGATTTTCAATCTCCGTGCTCAAAGCACCTCTCACAAAACTTCTTCGGGGGATTATTCCTTGGTATGTGACTCCTCCAATGGTCCAATTAGTTTTTGTTCTAGTGATTTATTCTTTGCAAACTTGTCCTGCCTAGGTGACCATGTTCTTGAGCTTGCATGTCAAATTTTTATGGTTCCAAGTAGTTTTAATGCATGATACAGGCTGTAGGAACTTGTAGGAGTAGTTGCTATCAGTTTTGTTGAGTTTGGTTTACTTTTATTTGAAGTTACTAAAAATTTCAGAAATTTTTCGGATGAAGAAATATGTTTAGGAAAATGTACCAAGTTGGTTCTTCAAGGAAACAAGGACCCAGGCTTGCAATGCGTGATGCTGATGATGAGCCACCAAGGGACGCTCTAGTGCGGCCTTGTGAATGGCCTTTAGAGGACTTCATGGATCGAGCAGGAATTAAGGAAGAATTTAACGCATATTTGCGTAACGCTGATCTTGTGAGCTTCGAGGAAGAAAAATGCCGTCAGTACCACTATCTCACAAGTTCCTTTGTGAGGAGGTTTGAATTATCATCTTCACGCAATTCTTAGACTGTCCTGTTTGATCTCTATGAAAATTCTTATACTATGGACTTAGAGGACTTTACCACTGCTTGCAAACTTCCACAATGGGGTAGTGCTAGTGAACCTCGCAAATCTGAATTTAGAGATTTTCTTGCTAATATAACTATGGGGGAATCTAGAGATATAGCACAAGCTACCATAGGGAGCATTCACTTTCCTGCTATACATTATTTTGCTCTCTTCATAGGTAGATGCATTAACGGTAAAGATGAAGCATGTCGCATGTGTGTCCCTAACCTCAGTATTCTTAGGAGTGCTGTGTTAGGAGATAAATCTTATAATTTGGGAGCCATTGTTACACGTACGTTGCATCTTAATAGATTTAATGGAGATTTCTTTGGTGCAATTTATGCAACCCGCATAGCTAATTTTCATGGTATAACCATACGTGAGGATGATATTGAGTTGCCCCCTGCTTATTTGGATTATGAGGCTATGGTTCGTCATCAGTTTGTTGAGAGGAACGGTCAGTTCCTCCAGTACCGACTAATCTTTGACAGACGACACACCTATCACGTCGCTCTCCCTGCTTCTACTTTCTTTGACTTTCAGGCAAAAGGGTGATATTTTTTAACTAGAGAGGAGGCAGAAGAGTAAAAGAGGAGGGCTGAGATAGCTCGCCTCCAAGCTGCAGCCCATGATGCAATGACTGTTGCAACTCAGTACGACCCCAACTACAACTTTGGATATCTGCCAGGCCATCTGTGGCATTTGACCAACTTAGGCCAAAAGCCTAAGCTTGGGGGAGTACGTATTTCCCACCGACATTACATTCATGTTCACACGCTCATTGCTAGTTGTCGGTGCTCATACTTTTTCATTGTCATATCCATGCTAGTTTATTTCTTTTTTATGCTTTCTTCTTGTGTGTTTAATACACCTTAAGAAAAACGAAAAAAATTAGTTGTAACTTTTAGCTAGTTTTAGTTTCCATGCTTGTAGTAGTAATTAAAAAGAAAACCCAAAAATATTTCCTGTTCTTCTTTTTGCTTGTTGGGAGCTTTCCCGTGTAAATAGTTTTATTTCTTTTCTTTTCTTTAGGGGTCGATAGGAGAAGACCATGATTAAATTGTTAAAGTGGCTCTTATATGCATTATTGTTGATCTGACAAAAGAGCCCATATTGCCTTGTCTTCTCCTGTTTATTGAATGCTTGCAAATCCAGCTTAGTCCAATGCACGCACACTATTATTTTTATCCACATCGTTCGGTCGTGTAAGTGAAAGGCAATAATGATGATTATATGATGAACTTATTGAGATGAGAAAAGCTGGTATGAACTCGACATCTCTTATTTTTGTAAATATGATTAGTTCATCGTTCCTGATTCAGCCTATTATGAATAAACATGCTTGCAATGACAATTACAGATTATAGTTGCTTATGCCATGCTTAATTAGCTAGGAGCTTATAATGGTTTACCTTGCATGCCAACATGCTATTAAAATGGTTGTGATATGGTATGATAGGGTGGTATCCTCTTATGAACGATTCGAGTGGCTTGACTTGGCACATGGTCACATATGTAGTTGAAACAAAATCAACATAGCCTCTACGATATTTATGTTCATGGTGCATTATATCCTACTCATGCTTGCATTCGGTGTTGATTAATTTTAATGCATGTTCATGACTGTTGTCGCTCTCTAGCTGGTCGCTTCCCAGTATTTTTCTAGCCTTCACCTGTACTAAGCGGGAATACGGCTTATGCATCCAATCCCATGAACCCCAAAGTTATTCCATATGAGTCCACCATACCTACCTATATATAGTATCTACCTGCCGTTCCAAGTAAATTTGTATGTGCCAAACTCTAAACCTTCAAATAAATATCTCGTTTTGTATGCTCGAATAGCTCATGTATCAACTAGGGCTGTCCGTATCTTCCATGTTAGGTGGGTTATTGTGAAGAGGAGTGGACTCCGCTCCTCACTCACATGAAAGTGGCTGGTCACCGGGATGCCCAGTCCCATGCTTTATGCAAATCAAATCAAAATAATTGCAAACAAAACTCCCCCTGGGACTCTTGTTAGTTGGAGGCACTCGTTGTTTCGAGCAAGCCATGGATTGATGCTTGTTGGTGGAGGGGGAGTATAAACTTTACCATTCTATTTGGGAACCGCCTATAATGTGTGTAGCATGGAAGATATCACCATTTCTTGGTTGTTATGTTGACAATGAAAGTATACCACTCAAAATATTATTCATCTCTATTTCAAAACCGAGCTCTGGCACCTCTACAAATCCATGTTTCCCTCTGCGAAGGGCCTATCTATTTACTTTCATGTTGAGTCATCATCCTCTTATTAAAAAACACCAGTTGGAGAGCACCTCTGTCATTTGCATTCATTATCGTTAGTTTACATTGAGTATGACTTGACTGGATCTCTTTTACCATGAATTACAATGTCTAGTTAGTCGTTGATCTTTAAAGGTGCTCTGCATTTATGTTTTGCGGTCTCAGAAAGGGCTAGCGAGATACCATCTTGTTATATCATATTATGATTGTTTTGAGAAAGTGTTGTCACCCGAGATTTATTATTATTGCTTGCTAGTTGATTATTCCATTGATATGAGTAAACATGAGACCTAAGTGTTATTGTGAATATGGTTAGTTTATAATCTTTGCTGAAAACTTGAATGCTAGCTTTACATATTTACAACAACAAGAGCAAACAGAGTTTGTAAAAGTTTTTCTTTATCACTTTCAGTTTGTCAACTGAATTGCTTGCGGACAAGCAAAGGTTTAAGCTTGGGGAGTTGATACATCTCCATCGTATCTACTTTTCCAAACACTTTTGCCCTTGTTTTGGACTCTAACTTGCATGATTTGAATGGTACTAACCCGGACTGACGCTGTTTTCAGCAGAATTGCCATGGTGTTATTTATGTGCAGAAACAAAAGTTCTCGGAATGACCTGAAACTTCACGGAGATTATTTTTGGAAATAATAAAAAATACTGGCGAAAGATCAAGACTAGGGGGCCCACACCCTAGCCACGAGGGTGGGGGGCGCGCCTGCCTCCCCTGGGCGCGCCCCCCTACCTCGTGGGCCCCCTGGAGCTCCTCCGACCTCAACTCCAACTCTATATATTCATGTTCGGAGAGAAAAAAATCGGAGAGAAAGATTCATCGCGTTTTACGATACGGAGCCGCCGCCAAGCCCTAAACTTTCTCAGGAGGGCTGATCTGGAGTCCGTTCAGGGCTCCGGAGAGGGGAATCCGTCGCCATCGTCATCATCAACCATCCTCCATCACCAATTTCATGATGCTTACCGCCATGCGTGAGTAATTCCATCGTAGCCTTGCTGGACGGTGATGGGTTGGATGAGATTTATCATGTAATCGAGTTAGTTTTGTTAGGGTTTGATCCCTAGTATCCACTATGTTCTGAGATTGATGTTGCTATGACTTTGCTATGCTTAATGCTTGTCACTAGGGCCCGAGTGCCATGATTTCAGATGTGAACCTATTATATTTTCATCAATATATGGGTGTTCTTGATCCTATCTTGCAAGTCTATAGTCACCTACTATGTGTTATGATCCGGCAACCCCGAAGTGACAATAATCGGGACCACTTCCAGTGATGACCGTAGTTTGAGGAGTTCATGTATTCACTATGTGTTAATGCTTTGGTCCGGTACTATATTACAAGGAGGCCTTAATATCCCTTAGTTTCCGCTAGGACCCCGCTGCCATGGGAGGGTAGGACAAAATATGTCATGCAAGTTCTTTTCCATAAGCACGTATGACTATATTCGGAATACATGCCTACATTACATTGATGAATTGGAGCTAGTTCTGTGTCACCCTAGGTTATGACTGTTACATGATGAATCACATCCGGCATAATTCTCTATCACGGATCCATTGCCTACGAGCTTTCCATATATTGTTCTACGCTTATTTAGTTTTCCGTTGCTATTGTTATCATCACTATAAGATACCAAAAACATTACTTTTGCTACCGTTACTTTTGCTATCATTACCACTATTATCATATTACTTTGCTACTAAATACCTTGTTGCAGATATTAAGTTATCCAGGTGTGGTTGAATTGACAACTCAGCTGCTAATACTTGAGAATATTCTTTGTCTCCCCTTGTGTCGAATCAATAAATTTGGGTTGAATACTCTACCCTCGAAAACTGTTGCGATCCCCTATACTTGTGGGTTATCACATACTCATGCAAGATCGTCATGTGATTGCCTATGCTTCACGACAGTTGCATCCACATGAGGAAAACTATCCCACACATGATCTAGAGCTTGCAGCTGTAGTCCATGCACTCAGAACATGGCGACACTACCTTCTCGGTAATCGTTGCGAGATCTTCACCAATCACCAAAGTCTGAAATACATCTTCACCCAACCGGATTTGAATCTCAGGCGAAGGTGTTGGGTCGAGTTGATCTCAGATTACGACTTAGGAATAACTTACACCCCGGGGAAAGCCAATGTTATGGCTGATGCACTAAGTCGTAAATCTTATTGTAAAATCCTAATGTTACAACAAGGTCAACCACTTCTCCATGAGGAATTTCGGAAGCTTAACCTTCACATTGTTCCTAAAGGTTTCCTATCTACCTTGGTGGCTAAACCTACCCTTAGGGATCAAATCATAGCTGCCCAGAAGCGTGATAAAGGTATATTCCGCATCCAAGAGAACATTGCTAGCGGAGCCGCTAAATGTTTCTCTATGGATGACCGAGGTGTTGTTTTCTTTGAGAACCGTCTAGTGGTTCCAAGAACCAGCATCTACGGCAGCTGATCCTTAAGGAGGCTCATGAATCTCCTCTCACAATTCATCCCGGTAGTACCAAAATGTATCAAGACCTACGCCAGAGGTTCTGGTGGACTAGGATGAAGAGAGAAACTGCTCAATATATTGCTAATTGTGATGTATGTCATCGTGTTAAAGCAGAGCATCAATGGCCTGCTAGCACCCTTCAACCCTTAGCTATTCCTGAATGGAAATGGGACAAAATCGTTATGGATTTCATCACCGGGTTTCCTAGGACCAAGAGAGGGAATAATGCTATCTTCGTTGTCATTGATCGTCTTTCCAAAGTAGCCCACTTCCTTCCTGTTCGAGAGGGTATAACTGGTAGCCAGCTAGCAGACTTGTATATCTCTCGAATAGTGTCTCTTCATGGTGTTCCATTGGAGATTAACTCAGACCGTGGAAGTCTCTTCTCCTCTCGATTTTGGGAAAGTTTCCAAAATGCTATGGGGACTCATCTCTCCTTCAACACCGCCTTCCACCCTCAATCAAGTGGTCAAGTAGAGTGCATCAATCAAATTCTAGAATATATGCTCCGAGCTTCTGTTATCTCATTCGGAATGGATTGGGAGAAATGCCTTCCATTTGCCAAATTTGCTTATAAGAATAGCTATCAATCTAGCTTGGGCAAAGCTCCTTTTGAAGTTCTCTATGGATGAAGGTGTCGAACGACTCTTAACTGGTCAGAAACCGGGGAAAGACAATTCTTTGGCCTAGATATGATTCAGGAAGCAGAAGAGCAAGTTTGCATTGTTCGTGAAAAATTGAAAACAGCCCAATCTCGTCAAAAGAGCCAATATGATCGCCAACATAAGCTCATGACCTATGAAGTCGGCGAGCGGGCTTACCCTCGGGTTACTCCTATGAAGGGAACCCATCGCTTCGGTATCAAAGGCAAATTGGCACCTCATTACATTGGTCCCTTTCGCATTCTTACCAAACGAGAAGAAGTTGCCTACCAATTGGAACTACCGCCGCATCTTTCCAGAGTCCATGATGTCTTCCACGTTTCTCAACTCAGGCGTTGCTTCTCGGATCCTATCTGCGGAGTGGACCACGAAACGCTTGATCTCCAAGATAATCTCTCATATTGGGAATATCCCGTTAATATCCTTGATCAAGCCGAGTGTACCACTCGACGACACAACATCAAGTTTCTCAAGGTTCAATGGTCACACCATTCCAAGAAAGAAGCTACTTGGGAAAGGGAGGATCGTCGTCGACTTGAGTACCCCACTTTCTTTCCGACGGACCCTGAATCTCGGGACGAGATTTTTCTGAGTGGGGGTGAGTTGTCACAACCCTAGTCAGTGCTTGCATTAGAGTGATGCATGGTGTTTAAAATTTCTAGAAATTTGAAATGGGGATGAACCAAACCCCCATCACCACTTAAACCCACTAGGGTTACTAAAATATTTTCCCAATGAACCTGAAATGCCCTTCAAAAATGTTCATCACTTTTGTCTTGGTATAGAACCTCTGCCAAAATTGGTTCACATTTTCTAGGACACCTAAGGTCACTGGATTAAATCATCAGCTATTTGCATTTGGACATTTGAATGCTATAAAATATTTTAAATGTCCAAATAATTCTGAACTTAAGTGAGGGCTGTTGGAAATATTCCAAAGAGAGCCCACAATTATTTTCATGATTTTTGAGAGTGCTCTGGCATTTTAAATAAAGCCAAAAACATTTGTAGAAAATAGAAAACTAAAATAAATAGAAGAGAGAGAGAGAGAGAGAAGGCCAGAGGCCACTTACTTGCACTGGGCTGGCCCACCTGGCCCGTGCCAGTCACCACCCACCTCTGCCAGTAGTCAGAGGAGGGACACCACGACGCCGCCGAGCTCGCCACACCACCACACTGCCTGCCTACCCTCACCCACACCAGCGCAGCGCCTCGAAGGGCCTCCTCGGCGCCGCCTCGAGCCCCTGGACACCTCACTCTCCCCCTACTCTCCCCCTCGCCTCTCATCGCCATGGCCGACGCTGCCGCGCTTGCGCCATCGTGAAACTCACAGCCACCGTCGCCCCCTCGTCGCCCCGCCGTGTCCAGAAGCTCCGCCACCTCCGCTTCGTCGAGCAGATCGAGCCCTGAGTGCTCGTTCGCCCAGGAGCCACCACACCGACCTCGCCTCGTTGTCGCCGGAGATCCACTTCGCCACCCTGTTCACCTCCGATCGTCCCCGAGCTCGCCGTCCACTCCATGAAGATCATCGTGAGCCCCTGCCTCTCCTCCCCCTCTTCGTTCTCGCTGTCCCGCGCTGTAGTGACCGCACCGAGCACACCCGCACGCGCCACCACCTGGGCTCATCGCCGACGTGCCTCCGGCCATGCAACGGCCTCGCCACCCTGTCCACTAACCTCACTGCATCGCGTAGACCACGTAGGAGCTGGCCCCATGCCTCAAGAACCAATGTAACGACGAGTTCGGCCTCGCCCGAACTCTGGCAACCGCAAAGCTCGCGGCCGGTGTCGTTTTTGGTGACCCCGAGCTCAACCACCACCACCCTCGACGCGGCTTGCTCCCAGCTGCTCGTAGGTGGTCTCTGCCGTCCATTTGGTCGCCGGAGTGCGAAACCCGCACCCTCCGCCGCATTCGGTCATCGCCGGCGGCTAAACGTCGGCGATTTGACCCAGTTGACCGGGGATTTGACTCCCTGGGTCACTAACATGTGGGCCCCGCCCCTGGTCAAACCTAGGTTAGCAATTAAACTAACCTTAATTAGTTAGTTAACCAACTCTGACACTGACCAGTGGGTCCCATTTGTCAGGTTTGACCTGGACCGCATAGTTGACCTGCTGACGCAGTGCTGAAGCAATGCTGATGCATTAATGCCTTTTCTGGATTTATCCTTATTCAGGAAATTCTAGAAAATAGTGCTAACTTCTAAAAATCACAGAAATCAATCTGTAACTCCAAATGCAAAGATTTATATATGAAAAATGATCAAAAAAATCCAATCTATCCATCTGTACTGGTTTCCTACATGTTAAAGCAACTTAACCTTGCTGTTTATATCAAAACATGATAAAGCACTATTTAAATTCATAAGATGAGTTTGGGGTTGAACCTTTGGTCCAAAATGGCTCAAACCCATATGGTTGTAGTTGCATTAGCCCAACACACTCATTTTGCCATGTCATATGCATGCATCATATTGTTGCATATTGCCATGTATTGATTGTGTTACCGGTGTGATCTCCGTGGTAGGTTCTGCTCCTGAGGATATTCATGAGTATCCATGTGAAGGACAGTACCCCTCGACTCTTGCTCTCATTTACTGCATTTAAGACAACAACGTTTCAAACTTCTGTGTGCTGCGGTAGTTGAACCCATTTCCTCTACATGACCTGTCATTGCCACAGTAACTAGGTGAAACCCACTAGCATGTGTAGGAGTTGATTGAGCCATGTCTGTGTTTCCTACCTTGCTATGCCTGCTATGCTTAGAGTCGTGTCAGGTCTGGTTCATCTGGGTGATGGGCTAGAGTAACATGATTATGTCAGTAATGTGAATGATGTGTTGAACATGATTTGCTAAAGGTATCAATGAGAGGCCATGTAGGAGTACATGATGGGTTGTTTCATTGGAACCGTCCTTAAGCACTGAGATCTGTATGTGTGATTTAAGATTCAGCTACTACCACGCATTGGGCCCTGAAATATGACCCTGCTCGACTTATTAACCCCCATGTCATCTGTCCAGGAGTTGCAAGTAGTTTCTGGTGTTTGTAGTTTACTAGAGGTCGTGCGCTGCGCTGACCCGCGGGGTGGGCTGTGATGCGGTAGGTACGTGGCACGGTGTACTTGGCGCTCGTTAGGTGTCTCGGGAACCCTGTACACATCGTTTGGGGCCGTTGAGGACACCCCTGCCGGATTTCCTTGCGGATGGAACCCAAATAGGCGATAAACCTGGACTAGAGACTTGTGTGGTTAGTCAGGTCGTGGTCTACACCCACGTCGGCTTTCGCTTGAAGTCTGCCGAGCACATGTTGTGTGCAGACGCTAAGTGGTGGAAACATGTGTGAAGAAGTACACCCCTGCAAGGTTAATTTCAACTATTTGAATAGCCGCGTCCGCGGTAAAGGACTACTTGGTTGCCTATACAGTTCATAGACAAGTCAACGGAAACTACTAAAAACCTCAAGTCAAGTGTGAGTGCCGTGGATGGCACTTCCGTAGGATGACGGAAGAGGATCCGTGGTAGTGTATTGTTGTGGTGAGTAGTGGACTCGTGTGCGCAAAACATTTACAAGTTGTTGTCTCGTAGTATAGTTTAGCCAAGACTCAAATCTGGCTTGGTGCAATAAACTGCACTATCCCCTTGTTGATGATGTGCATGTATGTAGGATCTGATGTAAGTCTTGCTGAGTACCTTTGTACTCATGTTTGCTTATTAAACTATTGTAGAGGAGAACACCGCCCCCTCCGATGGGTTCTATGTAGATCTCGACGTTGATGAGTGACTTGCCACCCATGTGGTGATCCTAAGCCGTGAAGGGCCTTGTAGATAGACAGGCTTCGTCAAGCCTTCTTGCTTCCTAGTTGTCTATACTCACACAAGTTTGCTTCCGCATGTGCTTGTATGTTTGTATGACTTGAGTGTTGGGTCGTGTGACCCCTACCTGTAGGAACATGTTATGTATGGCTCTCCGGGGCCTTCTAAATAAAGTGCTTGAGTTGTAGAGTTTTGTTGTGATGACATGTGGTATTTGCACATGTCGAGCACATTGTGTGTATGATTTGAAATGATTGGCATGTGTGGGATCCAACAACCTAGTTGTCTATCCTTAGTAGCCTCTCTTATGGGGAAATGTAGTCTAGTGCTTCCACTGAGCCATGGTAGTCTGCTACAGCCCGGTTTACTGGAGTCCTGCTAGCCTAGTTGCTACCACTCCGGAACACTTAGACTGGCCAGCATGTGTCCTTCTTCGTTCATGTGTCTGTCCCTTCGGGGAAATTTCGCGCGGTGCCTACCGGAGTCCTGCTAGCCTGCTACAGCCCGGGTTCCCGGAGTCCTGTTAGCCAAGTTGCTGCAGCCCGGATTCACTCGCTGATGACCGACATGTTCGTGGTTGGGTCATGTATGCATGTCTCCGTAAGTTAGTGCCACTTTGTGTTTATGACTAGTCATGTCGGCCCGGGTTCTCTGTCATATGGATGCTAGCGACACTATCATATACGTGAGCAAAAAGGCGCAAACGGTCCCGGGCGAGGTAAGGTGGCACCCGTGGGAATACCGTGCGTGAGGCCTAAAAGTGATATGATGTGTTACATGCTAGATCTGTGTGACTTAGGATCGGGGTCCTGACACATCGCTCGGCCCCCGACCACCCACCGTAACGGGGAACTCCCCCGATATTTTCCTCGCCCTCGCTTCTACCACGGTTTTCTTCGTCATGGACGGCCCAAAGAATGTCATGCAGCTGTGTCTCCGGCCCGCCCAGGACAAAAAGCCCATTTTCTGTCATGATTTTTTTGTCATAGAAGTAGGAGCCCACCACATCTATGATGATACCGGGTTTTGTCACAATTATCATCATAGAAGTGTCATAAGTATGAGAGAAAAAAATTCGTTCGGCCCAAAATGTCACGGATGTGTCTCTTCTTTGTAGTGGTGGTGGTTTCAGAGTTGGCAATGCAGAAGTGGAGGTGGTGGGCTAGGCGGAGTCAGAGTTGTAGTCAGCGTCCATAAGTAGCTCAAACACCTTAGGAGACACAAACCACAACACAAACAACCTCAAATGCAAGGGGGGTCAAAATGGGTTAGGTTGCGGAAGTCTATGGTGGTATCGCGAATGATATGGTGGAAGTACTAGAAAAATATGCCAAATTTCCGAAATTTTGATGGAGTCAAATGATGCTGGAAGCGTTTTTGTGGTACAGGGAATGTCAAAAGCTACAAAACAAGTTAAAGAACGTCGAAATCAGAGTTCAGATGAATTAGTTATGGCAAAATCAGAATCAGCCAAAGTCAATTTCCATAAGTGTCATACGTCCAAAAATTATCGGACGTTCGGTGGTTGGACTGGGACAAACATCTGGAAATGAACAGAAATCCGTGATTTTGGTACTGGATATGGGGTGTCAGATTTCCGGTAAGTACTGGTGGTCCGGTACTTCGGGAGGGTCCGAACGTCCGGAAAATGTTGGTCGTTCGGTGGCTCGGGGTCAACTCAAGATCCGAGATCCATGACATGATTTTGGGCGGGAATTTCAATTTTGGAGGACAAAATTGATGGGGAAAGAAAAAAATTAGGGGGATTTCATGGTGGGGAAAACTAGATCTACCTGTAACACTGCAAATCTATGGATCAAAATCAACAAAACATCATCAAACCAACAAATCACAAAAAACATTGGTATGGCTATTGACGGTGTCCTGGACTAGGGGTACCAACCTAGTTGGCCCATAGCCTTCGGATAGGCCTGTAGGCCCTTATTCTTGCATGGCAAGATTTTGGAAGCAACACGCCTGGAGGTGATCAAGACTGCATCTACCGAAGACTTGGCGTATACTCCAAGACATCTCCTGCCGCCTCCATGCATACCCCTGGATATCGACAATGTAACTCTAGATGCCCTACCTGATGTGTATACAAGCCAAAGGGTTTAGCCCGTAGAAGGGACCAAAGCACAATTACATTCACCTAGCCCTAGAGTTAGGTCTCTCCTTATGATCTCAAGGTAGATCAAGCTTGTACTCGATATATCATCAACATTAATACAATCAAAGCAGGACGTAGGGTATTACCTCTTCTAGAGGGCCCGGACCTGGGTAAACACTGTCTCCTTCGTCCCTGTTACCATTGATCTGAGATCCACAGGTTGGGACCCCCTACCCCAAGGTCTGTCGGTTTTACCACCGACAATTATTTTTGTGGGGATTTTCGAAATTGGGCAAAAACATAGAAACTTGAGGCTAGGAAGTGGAGAGGGAGACTCCAAGGTGTGAATCAACCTAAGCTCTGATCCAAGATGATGTAGGGTGGAATCCTAATAGGTGATATTTTCACACTTGGAGCAGGGAAAGAGAGAAAACATGAGAAGAACACAAGATGAACACTCAAATAGACAAGATCCAATCATAGATATGCTAAATGCACATACACATAAAGGAGATACAAGGGTCCAAATCCAACACAATAAGATAACAAGGATAACTAGTTCATCCCAATCCTTGAAGGAGAGAAGTCCTGAATCCTAGAAGGATCTTCCCATGTAGGGGTCTTGAATCCACTATGGGATCTTCTCACATGGAGGCCTTGGACTCCATGGGAGTAGGTATGTGGATGAGCAAAGCTCTATCTCAAATATGAGCTAATCCTTTGCTAACCCTAGTTCGTCCAAGGTAAGGGGAATATATAGTCTAGGGGAGAGGTGGATACATGGGTGAAAACCCGGGTGGTTGCGCACAGGTAGTGTCGGATGTCTGATGGTTGTCGGTCGTCCGGTCACTCGCGGGGGTTCGGATGTTCGGAGGGTGCCGGACTTCTGACATTTTTGGCTCTGGACCGGTGGCACCAGATTTTTGGTCTGCGTCAGTCGTCTGGTGGCTGAAGCGTGTCGGACATTCGGTGTTCGTCGTTCGTTCGGGCGCTGTAGACTTGGTCTGCTGCTAGTTTCCCGAGCGGTTGGTCAAGGTTGTGTCGTATGTCCGGTACTCGTCAGACATCCGGCGCGTGAAGCTTGTGGCCAGCTCCATCTCTTGCTCCTTATGACCGGTGATTGCTCCTAACTGCTCCATAGCTCTCCACTTTGTTCTTGAACACACATAGCACATCCATTTGTGGTAGTATCCATGTCTCACAAGTATGCAAAGGGGAATCATTAAGGAGCGAGTTCACCTTGGATTTGATAGCTCTTGCATGAGCTCTTGTCATCAGTCCACTCGGTGCCTCGAGTGACGATGGCATGTCCATGGGGATGACCGTAGGATGCTCCGCATCAGGAAAGTTGGTGATGACGAAGGCTTTGATTTCCCCCTCCCAAAGGGAAGTATCCTCGGTGGAATCGTTCTGTGAGAGAGAAAAAGTGTGCCTGCATAGGTTCTGCCTCGAGACGGCAATGCTTCGTCCCGAAAGTCTTCTCTTATTCATTTTCTAGGGAAAATTGCCTCATACAGCAGAAGATGGGCACCAAAGGGCATCTGTGGGTTCCACAAGGGACCACGGTGCACCCCCTACCTCGTGGGTCCATGGTGACTCTTCTCTCGTACTTCTTCATTCCAATATTTTTTTATATATTCCAAAATAATTATCCGTAAAATTTCAAGTCATTTGGTGCTCTTTGTAGCTCTCTTAGGTCAAGAATTCTAGCTTATGTGCATTTCCCAGTGCATCCCAACCTTAACTCTCAGCGGCAGCATCCCACTCAGGTGCTATCTCGTGATGAATATCGTTCTCGAACCCGGCCACGTGTGTAAATTCATTAAGTTCATCAATAGAGAGAACCCACATATCACGTGTAGAAAGAGTAAAAGCTTGCGGCAAGGGCAAGCACATGTGAGTGGTCTGTGTGTTAGGTAGTGGTCACTTGTTGGAATACCCTGCTGGATGGGCCCAAGGAAATGATAGTTAGTCATCATCCTACGGTTAGGTACCATTGCCCATGGAAGGTGCTCAAAAGCCCCTAAATTTAGGCCAAAGCGCTCCAAGCTGAGTCACTAGGCCTCCCACAAGAATATTTTGAAGGAAATATGCCCTAGAGGCAATAATAAAGTTTTTATTGAAATATTTCCTTATATCATGATAAATGTTTATTATTCATGCTAGAATTGTATTAACCGAAAACTTGATACATGTGTGCATACATAGACAAAACACTGTGTCGCTAGTAAGCCTCTACTAGACTAGCTCGTTAATCAAAGATGGTTAAGTTTCCTAACCATGGACATGTGTTGTCATTTGATGAACGAGCTCACATCATTAGGAGAATGATGTGATGGACAAGACCCATCCGTTAGCTTAGCATAATGATCATTAAGTTTTATTGCTATTGCTTTCTTCATGTCATATACATATTCCTTTAACTATGAGATTATGCAACTCCGAGATACCGGAGGAACACCTTGTGTACTATCAAACATCACCACGTAACTAGGTGATTATAAAGATTCTCTACAGGTATCTCCGAAGGTGTTTGTTGGGTTAGCATATATCGAGATTAGGATTTTTCACTCTGAGTATCGGAGAGGTATCTCTGGGCCCTCTCGGTAATACACATCATGATAATCCTTGCAACCAATGTGACTAATGAGTTAGTTACAGGATGATGTATTATCAAATGAGTAAAGAGACTTGCCGGTAATGAGATTGAACTAGGTATGAAGATACCGACGATCGAATCTCGGGCAAGTAACATACCGATGACAAAGGGAATAACGCATGTTGTCATTACGGTACGACCGATAAAGATCTTCATAGAATATGTGGGAACCAATATGAGCATCCAGGTTCCGGAGAGGTGTCTCGTTCATGTCTACATAGTTCTCGAACCTGTAGGGTTCGCATGCTTAATGTTCGATGACGATTTTGTATTATATAAGTTATGTGATTTGGTGACCGAATGTTGTTCGGAGTCCCGGATAAGATCACGGACATGACTAGGAGTCTCAAAATGGTCGATAGGTAAAGATTCATATATTGGACGATGATATTCGGACACCAGAAGTGTTCCGGGGGTACCGGGTGCATATCGGTTCACCGAAAGGGGTTCCGTGCATCCCCCTGGCAACTACATGGGCCTTAATGGGCCAAGAGGGGGACGTACCAGCCCCTAAGGGGGAAGGAGGGAGGATAATGGAGAAAGGAAGGGGAGGGATTCGACCTCCCCTACCTTCCCTCCTCCCTCCTCCTTCCACCACCCTCCGGATGGATATGGAAGGGGGGAGGCTGAATTGGAAGGCACCCAAGTAGGATTCCTCCTACTTGGGGCGCCCCTTTGCTGCCTCTCCTCCCTCCAACCTATATACATGAAGGGGGGCACCACTAGAACACACAACAACGATTGTTAGCCATGTGCGGCGCCCCCCTCCACAGTTTACTCCTCCGGTCATATTATCGTAGTGCTTAGGCGAAGCCCTGCGCGGATCACTTCACCATCACTGTCACCACGCCGTCGTGCTGACGAAACTCTCCCTCGAGACTTTGTTGGATCGAGAGTTCGAGGGACGTCATCGAACTGAACGTGTGCAGAACTCGGAGGTGTCGTATGTTCGGTGCTCGATCGGTCGGAACGAGAAGAAGTTCGACTACATCAACTGCATTGTTAAATGCTTCCGCTTTCGGTCTACAAGGGTACCTGGACACACTCTCCCCTCACATTGCTATGAATCTCCTAGATAGATCTTGCGTGATCGTAGTATTTTTTTTGAAATTGCATGATACGTTTCCCAATAGTGGCATCATGAGCCAGGTCTATGCGTAGATGATATGTACGAGTAGAACACAAAGAGTTGTGGGCAGTGATCATCATATTGCTTACCACCGATGTCTTATTTTGATTTGGCGGCATTGTTGGATGAAGCAGCCTGGACCAACCTTACACGAGCACATTCGTGAGACCGGTTCCACCAATAGACATGCAACTAGTTTTTGCATAAAGGTGGCTGGCAGGTGTCTGTTTCTCCAACTTTAGTTCAATCGAATTTCACTATGGCTGGTCCTTGTTGAAGGCTAAAACAGCAAATTGATAAATCACGGTTGTGGTTTGATGAATAGGTAAGAATGTTTCTTGCTAGAAGCCCATAGCAGCCACGTAAACTTGCAACTACAAAGTAGAGGATGTCTAACTTGTTTTTGCAGGGCATGTTGTGATGTGATATGGTCAAGACATGAGGTGATATATGTTATTGTATGATATGATCATGTTTTGTAGAAGTTATCGGCAACTGGCAGGAGCCTTATGGTTGTCGCTTTATTGTATGAAATGCAAACGCTATGTAATTGCTTTGCTTTATTACTATGCGTTAGCGATAGTTGTAGAAGCAATAGTTGGCGAGACGACCATGACGCTACGATGGATATCAAGGTGTCGTCGGTGACGATGGAGATCATGACGGTGCTTTGGAGATGGAGATCAAAGGCACAAGATGATAATGGCCATATCATGTCACATATTTTGATTGCGTGTGATGTTTATCATTTATGCATCTTATTTTGCTTAGTATGGCGGTATCATTATAAGATGATCCCTTACTAAAATTTCAAGGTATAAGTGTTCTCCCTGAGTATGCACCATTGTGACAGTTCGTCGTGCTGAGACACCACGTGATGATCGGGTGTTATAAGCTCTATGTTCACATACAACGGGTGCAAGACAGTTTTGCACATGCGGAATACTCGGGTTAAACTTGACGAGCCAAGAATGTACAGACATGGCCTCGGAACACTGGAGACCTAAAGGTCGAACGTGAATCATATAGTAGATATGATCAATATAGAGATGTACACCATTGAAGACCACTCCATCTCACATGATGATCGGATATGGTTTAGTCGATTTGGATCACGTATCATTTAGATGACTTGAGGGATGTCTATCTAAGTGGGAGTTCTAAGTAAAATGATCAATTGAACTTAATTTATGATGAACTTAGTCCTGATATTATTTGCATATCTATGTTGTAGATCAATAGCTCGCTATATAGCTCCTATATATTTTTGATATGTTCCTGGAGAAAAGTTAGAAAGATGATAGTAGCAATGATGCGGACTGGGTCCGTTATCTGAGGATTATCCTCATTGCCGCACAGAAGAATTATGTCCTTGCTGCACCACTAGGTGACAGACCTATTGCAGGAGCAGATGCAGACGTTATGAACGTTTAACAATCTCGGTATGATGACTGCTTGATAGTTTAGTGCACCATGCTTTACGGCTTAGAACCAGGACTTAAAAAATGTATTGAACTTCATGGAGCATATGAGATGTTCCAAGTGCTAAAAATGATATTTCGGACTTATGCCCGTGTTAAGAGGTATGAGACCTCTGACAAGTAATTTTCCTACATGATGGAGGAGAATAGCTCAGCTAGTGAGCATGTGCTTAGAATGTCTGGGTACTACAATCGCTTGAATCAAGTGGGAGTTAATCTTCCAGATAAGATAGTGATTGACAGAGTTCTCTAGACATTATCACCAAGTTACTAGAATTTCGTGATGAACTATAAAATTCAAGGGATAATGAAAACGATTCCCAAGCTCTTCGCGATGCTGAAATCAGCGAAGGTAGAAATCAAGAAATAGAATCAATTGTTGATGGTTAGACAAGAACACTAGTTTGAAGAAAAAGGGCAAGGGAATGAAAGGGAACTTGAAGAAGAATGGCAAGCAAGTTGCCACTCCCATGAAGAAGGCCAAAGCTAGACCCAAACCTGAAAATGAGTGCTTCTACTACAAATGAAATGGTCACTGAAAGCGGAACTGCCCAAAACTTGGCGGATAAGAAGGATGGCAAAGTGAACAAAGGTATATTTGATATACATGTTATTGATGTGTACTTTACTAGTGTTCATAGTAGCCCGTGGGTATTTGATACCGGTTCAGTTGCTATGATTTGTAACTAGAAATAGGAGTTGCAAAATGAACAAGATACTAGTTAAGGGAGAGGTGACGATGTGTGTTGGAAGTGATTCCAAGGTTGATAAGATCACCATCACACACTCCCTTTACCATTGGGATTAGTGCTGAACCTAAAATAAATGTTATTTGGTGTTTGCGTTGAGCATGAATATGATTGGATCATGTTTATTGCAATTGAAGGATGTGCCCTAGAGGAAATAATAAAGTTGTTATTCATATTTCCTAATATCATGATATATTTTTATTATTCATGCTAGAATTGTATTAACCGGAAACTTGATACATGTGTGAATACATAGACAAAACACAATGTCCCTAGTATGCCTAAACTAGACTAGCTCGTTAATCAAAGATGGTTAAGTTTCCTAACCATAGACATGTGTTGTCATTTGATGAACGGGATCACATCATTAGGAGAATGATGTGATGGACAAAACCCATCCGTTAGCTTAGCGTAATGATCGTTAAGTTTTATTGCTATTGCTTTCTTCATGACTTATACATATTCCTTTGACTATGAGATTATGAAACTCCCGAATACCGCAGGAATACCTTGTGTGCTATCAAACATTACAACATAATTGGGTGATCATCAAGATTAGGATTTGTCACTCCGAGTGTCGGAGAGGTATCTCTGGGCCCTCTCGGTAATGCACATCATGATAAGCCTTGCAAGCAATGTGACTAATGAATTAGTTGCTGCATGATGCATTACGGAACGAGTAAAGAGACTTGCCGGTAACGGGATTGAACTAGGTATAAAGATACCGACGATCGAATCTCGGGCAAGTAACATACCGATGACAAAGGAACTGTCGTATGTTGTCATTACGATTTGACTGATAAAGTTCTTCGTAGAATATGTAGGAACCAATATGAGAATCTAGGTTCCGCTATTGGTTATTGACCAGAGGGGTGCCTCGGCCATGTCTACATAGTTCTCGATCCCGTAGGGTCCGCATGCTTAACGTTCGATGACGATTTGTATTATGTGAGTTATGTGATTTGGTGACCTAATGTTGTTCGGAGTCCCGGATGAGATCGCGGACATGACGAGGAGTCTCGAAATGGCCAAGAGGTAAAGATTGATACATTGGATGATAGTATTCGGACACTGGAAATGTTTTGGAATGTATCAGGTACATATTGGATTATCGGGTGGGTTACCAGAATCCCCCAGGGGAAGATATGGGCCATATGGGCCATAGGAGGGAGGCAAGCCAGCCCATAAGGGGTGGCGCCCCCGCCCCCACACACAAGGGAGGATTCCGAATTGGACTAGGGAAGGGGGCAGCTCCCCCCTTTCCTTCTCCTCCTCTTTATCCTTCCCCTCCTCTCTCTCCTTCCCCCTTTCCCCTTCCAATAAGAGGAAAGGGGGGGGCGAATCCTACTAGGAGCCCAAGTAGGACTCCCCTACTTGGGGCGCGCCTAGGGCCGGCCTCCTCCCCTCTCCCTCCTTTATATATGGGGGTGGGGGTGCCTCTAACACACACGAATTGTTCCAAGCCCAGTGCGGCGCCCCCTCCACAGTTTACACCTCTGGTCATATTCACGTAGTATTTGGGCGAAGCCCTGCATGGATCACTACACCATCATCGTCACCCCGCCGTCGTGCTGACGGAACTCTCCCTCGACGCTCTGCTGGACCAAGAATTAGAGGGGCGTCATCGAGTTGAACGTGTGTAGAACTCAAGGGTGCCGTATGTTCGGTGCTTGATCGGTTGAATCGAGAAGACATTCAACTACATCAGTCGCGTTAAGCTAACGCTTCCACTGAGGGAGTCCTGGACTAGGGTGTCCTCGGGTATCCGGGCTATGTAATGTGGGCTGGACTGATGGGCCGTGAAGATACATGATCGAGGGCTTTCCCCTGTGTCCGGATGGGACTCACCTTGGCATGGAAAGCAAGCTTGGCGTTCGGACATGAAGATTCCTTTCTATGTAAACCGACTCTGTACAACCTTAGCCCCCTCCGGTGTCTATATAAACCGGAGGGTTTAGTCCGTAGAGTCAGTCATAATCATACAGGCTAGACATCTAGGGTTTAGCCATTACGATCTCGAGGTAGATCAACTCTTGTAACCCCAATACTCATCAAAGTCAATCAAGCAGGACGTAGGTTTTTGTCTCCATCAAGAGGGCCCGAACCTAGGTAAACATCATGTCCCCTGCCTCATGTTACCTTCGATCCTTAGATGCATAGTTCGGGACCCCCTACCCGAGATCTGCCGGTTTTGACACCGACATTGGTGCTTTCATTGAGAGCTCCTTCGTGTTGTCGATAGAAGGATCGATGGCTTGCCTTGTCATCAACGCCGAAATCACCTCTGGAAGAGCCCTTAGTTCCTGGGCAGATCCTCCAGATCGGCAATTTCACCATAGGCGCCCGCCCGGCCATCAAGACTGAGGCAGTCCCCCGGATTGCCAAAAATCACCTCCGCATCAACCCCGAAAGCATCAATAAGATGGATCTAGCAGATGTTTCGTCCTTAAAAGAACTGCTAGATCGCATCGCCGCCCTGGGGGTCGCAACAAATTATGACCTGATTAGGCTTAAACCCAATCAGAGGGAAATCCGGTCTCCACCTGTCACCCACCTAGTGACTGTCGTGGAAGAACAAGTTGAGGATACTGCTCCTCATATGCTGAAAACAAACTATGTTCGGATCTCCGAGCCCCATGAGCCAGACACTCATCTTCGAGAAGGGATCATCTGTCTTCTGAACACAGAATCAGGTGCTGAGTCTAAAAAACCCCGGGACACTCCGGATCCTGGGCCAATGACCTCAGAAATTTTCCAAAATCCGGATTACACAATGGGTCAGGGTTCGGATTCAAACCCACCCACCATAATCAATTCTCTCCAAGCAATTCCGGTCCCCCGGACATATGCGATTTAATGTATATACGACAGCAGCCTCAGGAAACAGTCCATAACTTTTGGGCTAGATTCCTACTTGTTAAAGCAAGATCAAAGATTGCTACGACAACGATGCGGTATCAGTCTTTTGCCGCAGCTGTGCGGACGAGGGGATCCTCAATGCCCTCAATCGGCTCCACATACTACACTTTTCAGATTTGGCACACATAGTACAGAAGTATTGTGCAATGGAAAGCGCCTGGAAAGCCCAGAAAGCTCAGTGGGAACCATCGGCCTTTAAGCCGCCCACCGACCGGACAAAACGGATGCACCCTTACGGGGCACTTGATCATTACTTCCCGGAAAGAAAAATTAATCCCTTGCTGGGACATAGAACTATCCTTGATGAAAGGCTCGACAAGCCCTGTTAGATACATGTGATGCCGAATTCTGAACCAACTCATAGCCTTGGGGCATGTTGGATACTCCGGAAGGTGGCTAAAAGCGGGGAGGCTATTCTCACCAGCACCACTCCAGCATGGCATTCCCTTGAGGATAATGACCATAATGTACTTACGGTCTTCGAGACCTTTTCTTCAAACAACCGGCGTAAAAGGACGCTCCACGACCTCACCGAAGTGAATCACATAGCCGCAATAAATCCTTGGAATGATATGGCGATAACCTTCAACGCCAGTGACGAGCCAAGGGCCCGCTCAGTCCGAGCACCGCCGCTTTGGTTCTAAACCCAATTATAGATGGATTTTGCCTCACTAAAGTGCTCATGGATGGCGGCAACAGACTGAACCTCATCTACGAAGACACGCTCAATAAAATGCAAACGGACAGGAGTCACATTAAGCAAGGTAATACAACCTTTCGAGGAATTATCCCCAGTCGGGAAGCAAGACGCTCGGGGAAAATTAAACTCGACGTGGTATTCGACACACCAGCGAACTATAGCTCCAAAGAGATAATCTTCAAGGTAGCCCATTTCAACAGCAGATATCATGCCCTGTTAGGGCGAGACGCATTCACACGCTTTCAAGCCATACCTCATTATGGGTACATGAAGCTCAAAATGCCCGGGCCCAATGGTGTTATCACTATCACTAGTGATCCGGACATAGCACTCCATGCTGAAAACAAAACCGCATCCCTGGCCCTCCAGACACAATCCGAAGCCTTGGCGACTGAGGAGCTCACCGCTCTGCGTTCCACGGTGGATAGAGATGATGTAATTCTTGATAAAAGGCCTAAATCCACTTCTTTCAAGCTAGCAGACGAGATAGTGAAATTTCAAGTTCACCCGACGGACCCCAAGAAGACAGCTTCCATCGGGGCACAGCTGGATCCGACGGTCAACGCTGCATTCAGTGCGTTCTTGCGCGAGAATTGAGACATCTTCGCATGGCACCCCTCGGACATGCCAGGAATCCCATGCGCGCTGGCCGAACATAGTCTCAATATAATGAAGGGATACAAACCAGTCAAGCGAACGTTGCGGCGATTTTTTGAACCCAAACGACAAGCTATGGGTGAGGAGCTAGCCAAGCTACTCAAGGCCGGGTTTATCAGAGAGATCAAACATCTGGACTGGCTAGCAAACCTGGTCATGGTGGCAAAGAAGGACAAATCCTGGCGCTTGCGTGTCAACTTCAAGGACCTTAATAAAGCCCGCCCTAAGGATCCCTTCCCACTACCTCGCATCGACTAGATTATTGATGCAATCGCGGGACACGACTCACTTTGTTTCCTCGACGCATACTCCGGTTACCATCAAATCAAAATGAAGGAATCCAACCAAACCGCAACGGCATTCATCACCCCATATAGGCCCTTCTGCTTCAACACCATGCCCTTTGGGCTCAAAAATGCTGGCGCCACATATCAATGCATGATTCAAACATGTCTGGAAAATCAAATTGACAAGATAGTTGAGGCATATGTAGATGATGTAGTCATCAAAACTAAGCATGTCAAATCATTGGTGGACAACTTACACCTTACATTCGACAACCTCCGAAGACATGATATACGGCTCAATCCGGAAAAGTGTGTTTTCGGCGTTCCCGCCGAAAAACTGCCTGGTTTCACTGTTTCCAATAGGGGAATCAAAGAAAACCCAGCCAAAATCTGAGCCTTGTCACATTTGGCTACACCAACAGACCTCAAGCAGGTCCAAAAACTAGCCGGGTGCGTGGCAGCTTTGAGCCGCTTTATTTCCAAATTAGGAGAAAAGGCACTGCCATTGTATCGCTTGCTCCGACGCACTGACCACTTTGCTTGGATGGATGCTGCAATAGCCGGACTGGAAGAAATAAAAGCTTTGTTAGCAAGCAACCCAATTCTGGCCATGCCAAACATCCGCGAAACCATGTTGCTATACATATCTGCAACGCACCAGGTGAGTGTGGTGCTCGTTATCGAATGAGAGGAAGAGGGACATAAATTCCCACTTCAAAACCCCGTATACTATGTATCGGCAGTCCTCACACCATGCAAATCCCGATACCCACATTATCAAAAGATAGCGTATTCAGTCTTCATGGCATCCCGGAAGCTGCGGCACTACTTTCAAGAGTGTTCGATCATGGTGCCTTCTGAAGTACCACTTAATGATATCATAAACAACCGGGACGCCACCGGCCGGATTGCCACATGGACCATTGAGCTCTTACCGTTTGAAATAACATATAAGCCACGCCGAGCCATTAAATCTCAGGTATTGGCTGACTTCGTTGCCGAATGGAAAGAGGCCGGACTCCCTAAAGAGTATGGCACATATTCCAATTGGGTGATGCACTTCGACGGCTCTAAAATGCTAGGCGGACTTGGGGCTGGTGTCGTCTTGACATCCCCCACAAGAGACACGGTTCGTTATGTGCTCTAAATATTGTATACAGACTATAATAACGCAGCCGAATATGAAGCCCTCTTGAATGGGCTTCGGATGGCCGTCTCCATGGGCATACAACGGCTCGAGGTGCGCGGGGATTCAAACCTCGCAATATCCCAAATAAATGGAGAATTTGATGCCAAAGATCCGAAGATGGCGGCTTACCGCAACGTCGTACTTAAAATATCAGCTCGGTTTGAGGGGCTCGAGTTTCATCACGTGGCCCGAGAGAGTAATCAAGCAGCGTACATCTTTGTTCGCATGGGCGCTAAGCGCGACCCCCCCCCCCCCAATACCTTCATGTACCGTTCGACGCTCGAAAGTCTACAAGGTTCATGAAGGAGAGCTCTACAAGAAAAATACTACCGGAGTCCTTCAAAGATGTATCTCCAAAGAAGAAGGGCGGCAACTTTTGGCCGAAATCCATGCTGGTCTGGGCAGTCATCACACTGCAGCTCGGGCCCTTGTAAGTAAGGCCTTCCGTACCGGTTTTTTCTAGCCTACGGCCTGAGCAAATGCACAAGACCTCGTCCAATGTTGTGTAGGATGCCAGCTTTTCGCCAATCAAAGCCATATGCCACCTACTGCCATACAAACAGTCCCCATTACTTGGCCTTTTGTGATCTGAGGGCTTGACATGGTTGGACCCCTTAAAGGGGGAAGCCATAAGAAAAAATACCTCCTGGTCATGGTGGATAAATTCACTATGTGGATAGAGGCCAAACCAGTTAAAACGACCGAAGTCGGACCGGTGATAGATTTCATATCCGGTGTCGTACACCATTATGGTGTCCCACATAGCATCATTACCGATAACGGCTCTAACTTCACAGCCGACGAGGTAAAAACTTGGTGCGCTAATCTGGGCATCAAGCTCGATTATGCCTCCCTCTATCACCCTCAAACAAACGGTCAAGTCAAATGGGCTAATGGCTTGATAATGAGTGGCATTAAACCCAAACTAGTGCGATCCTTAAATGAGTCAGATAAACACCAGGTTGAGAAGCTCGACTCCGTACTACGGGGGCTGCGGACCACGCCCAACTGCACGACCGGATACACACTGTTTTTCATGGTGTACAGCATAGAGGCCGTCTTGCCCTGCGATATTATTCACGACTCACCTTGAGTACGCATGTAAGAAGAGAGAGAGGCCGAGCTCGATCGGCAAGATGACTTAGATGGCCGGGAGGAGGAGCGCGATGTTGCAAAAGCTCGTTCAACATTCTACCAACAACAAGCTGGAAGATACCAAAGCAGAGAAGTGCGGGCCAAGACTTATAATGTCGGTGAACTCGTTCTACGCCTACCAGAGAAGAAAAAGGACAAGCTCAATCCCAAATGGGAGGGTCCCTTCATTATAGATGAAGTTCTCACTGGAGGAGCCTACCGCCTTCATCATGCATCGGACAACCGCCTAGCGCCGAACCCATGGAACGCTGCCAGACTCCGAAGATTCTACGTCTAAGCCCGGGCTCATTGTTCATTACCTTTTTCTCTTTTTTCTCTTTCTTCTTTTCATTTTTATATGACTTCTAGCCCGTGTTCGGATAAACCACACACTTAAGGGGTATATATCCTTAAATGTACACCCCCCAATACCTGGGGGCTTCTATTCACAGAAGCTTATTATTTATCAAGCATCAAGCTCACTGTATATATGTGTCGTCTTCTCATATATGTCTTTTCTTCGCCATTATATGCACCTTTATGACTTAAGTTTTTGCCAAGCTGGGTTGCCTGGCTCCTGTGCTTATGCCCTATGTTCCCGCTTGTTCGGCTGGGGCATAAAGGGATCACCTCTACGATTGTTACAGCCGGGTTATCCAGACATGTACCTCAGACGGGTGAAGCCGAGAGCTAGCGTTCTTAAGGGAATAATAGGTCGGCAGACAAAAGATGAACTGCCCTCATTGCGATACAAGCCCCCAAAATACAATGCGTACTGTGATTTTTAGCATCACGGCTCAGGCATGCACAACAATGCATGCTGGCCCAGGGAGAGGAACCCTTAACGGAATTATTCTCTCGGGAAGATCTTTCTTACGATCAAATGTAATATAACATAACTCCCCGAATACAAATTGTCTGTTCAAGAAACTATGACCGGACTGCCTGGTTTTCGAACATACTTCAGTGTTTACCACCAGTACAGTATCCGGAAACACTCCAAACTTCAGATTTTGGAGGTTAAAGCGGAAGGTCTGCCATGACAATCATTTTATAATTCGGCTGGATATACGTTTGTCGATAAATGTACATTACTACCTGGACTCGAAAACTACCTCCTCTTCTAGACCATCTAATAAGTTGTCTAGCTTACAATCCTATGCGAAAATTTACCGGCTATCTTTACTTGGTCATATACTAAGCGAGAAATTTCCTGTCCATCAGGTCCCCGAGGCCCGACCCGGGCCATATGATTCGGATCAAGTCCGGTGTACTGTGTTTTCACCATGGCGCAGACTTCTCGTGCGCCTTCTCGGCATGCTGATATCTTCCATAGTCCAAAGCAGCGACGAGCTCCCTTGAATAAATTCACAAGTTCATCCATACTTCCTGGAGGAGAATCGGCTGACCATAAAGCTTTAGCAATGTTCCTCTTTGCCTTCTGGGCTTGCTCATGCACTTTGGACGGCTCGTATAGCAGATCGCCTTGAAATCTGGACACCTCTCCTTCAGGCCGCCCAGTCAGCACACCTACAGAAATAAAGTTGTTAAACTTCCCATTAGGGGACTGTATGGAAGTAAGGTTATAAAGCATACTTAATATGCCGCCTTTCTGCTTTCTGTTCTATTTCAAGGCATCCGCCAGTTGGGCTCGTATGTCCTTCAGCTCCTCGGCCTGCTTGATGTTGGCATCTTGCAGCTTGTTCTTCTCATCCCTAGTATGTGTTAGTATACATTGACCAGCGGATTCTTGCCCTTCGGCATTTTCTTTGTCAAGCCTTTAGCCTTTCCTCCAACTGCTATATCGATCCTGCCGCTGAAAACAAAACAATGCATATTTTAAACCATTGTTGGCGCAGAATCATATTTCTCGGACACTGTTGTGCTTACCATCATATGCCTTTCTGGAATTCTTCAAACTCTCCAGTTCGGCGGTGAAAACAGTTAGCTTGGTCCGACACCCTTCAAGCTCCTTGGACAATGTGTTAATATTCTCCATGAGTACCTGAAGATATAACAATCCTTCAATCAGTTGGGCCAACTGTTTCAAGTCTTGGGGGCTATGGGCATATGACCAAGTTAAATGGTGTCAAATCTCTCCACTTCAGAATTTGTGACCGACACGTCATCCGAATATTATTGAGGAGGCGGAACGGGCGCGACATTTGCTCGCGTCCTAATAGAAGAGTTCGGCACCGTATTAGTGGGCATTTGGCTAATTGGGCGCTTTCCCACCATTTTTCGTGTACTACTCCTAAAAGATAAAAGGATAAAGAGGGGGAGGCCCTTAAACTATCCGGACTCATGCCTAGGCATGCATTAAGTACAAATACCTCTTGGAAGACTGTGAAGCCTCCGCAATACTCTCGGCTCCTTTTTGTTTTGAACGACGGCCTTGCCCAGGGGACGCCCTTGCAAAGTTATGGTCCTTCGAACGCCGATCCTGATGAAATCCGGATTAGTACAACAGGAAAGGATACAAATGAGGATCTCTTCTTAGGAAGCCTATGGGTACTCACGATGCAGAATGAGTAAAGGCGAGGGTGGTTGGCGAAAATTGGCCACTTCCGAACTCTAAAGGCTCGCCTGATAGAATACTCCATCGTCAAATTATATATATATATATATATATCCGGATCCTCACAAAAGCCATGATCCTTATCACGATTATGATCCTCCGGCTGAGGAGTAGGGACATTCTTGATCATCCTCTTCCATGACTAAAGTTGGTGGCAATGAAAGGTACATTTGATCAGTATCTGTGATGCAATAAAATAAGCACAAATGAATTGAGATCATACCCAATCAATAGGAGTGTACATGGAATAGACCTCCCGACAGTTTAAAGGAAGAAAATCTTTTTTCCCTTACATAGATCGGCCAAAGTAGAGGCCAGTTCATCTGGGGTATCTGGACCCTGCCGTCTGTAACAGGATGCGTTGTCTTCGCCATTGTAACACCATAAAGGAGTTACTCTGGATTGGAGGGGTTGCACGCACCTCTTTATTGCGATCGCCATGACTTCAACTATTGAGAGTTCGGAGTGGGCCAGCGGCCTAACCTTGCTGACCAATCGATGTATCTTCGTGTTGTCCTCTTCTTTGGGACTTCGGGGATGCCAGTTCTGGTACTTCCTCAAACGAGCACTAGAGAATTCAGGGAGGCCACTTCGAACTGGGTCCGTCAGTGGGACGTCGTCCACATAAGACCATTCCGAAGTCCATTGCGGGTAAACCTCTTTAGGTTCTCCTACAAGGTATCTAGACCCGGCTATACACCATACTTCGACGCCACCTGAGGGAGTCCTGGACTAAGGGGTCCTCGGGCGTCCGGCCTATTAGACATGGGCTGGACTGATGGGCTATGAAGATACAAAGATCGAAGACTCTACCCGTGTCCGGATGGGACTCTCCTTAGCGTGGAAGGCAAGCTTGGTCACCAAATATGAAGATTCCTTTCTCTATAACTGACCTTATGTAACCGTAGATCCCTCCGGTGTCTATATAAACCGGAGGGCTAGGTTCGTAGACATATATCCTCATAATAATAATCAAACAAGCTAGACTCTTAGGGTTTAGCCATTATGATCTCGTAGTAGATCAACTCTTGTAATACTCATATTCATCAAGATCAATCAAGTAGGAGGTAGGGTATTACCTCCAAAGAGAGGGCATGAACCTAGGTAAACATTGTGTCCCCTGTGTCCTGTTACCATCGACCTTAGACGCATAGTTCGGGACCCCCTACCCGAGATCCGCCAGTTTTGACAACGACATTGGTGCTTTCATTGAGAGTTCCAATGTGACGTCGAAAGATAGGATCGATGGCTCACCTTGTTCTCAAGGACAACGTCACCTCCAGAGGAGCACTGGCCCCAGGCCAAACCATCCGGCTGGGCGGCTTCATCATGACCGCCCGTTCGGCCGGTAAGCCAACGATGACTTCTCGGGTCATCGAAAATCCCCTCCATGTTAACTCCAAATACTCCAAGCAGATGGATCTAGCGGAGCTGTCGTCTTTAAACGAGTTCCTAGATCGCATCGCCGCTCTGTGGGGTCGCCACACACTATGATCGGATTGGGCTTAAACCCGACCAGAGAGAAATTAAAACTCCCCCGATCACCCATCAAATAGCGGTAGTAGAGGAGCAAGTCGACAAATCTTCCTCTATATTGTGGACGAACTATGTTCAGATCTCCGAGCTTGAAGAGCCGGACACCTACCTGCAGAAAGACATGCCTTGTCCTCCGAACATAGAATTGGACGACAAGCCCAAAAAATCAGTTGACATCCCGGAGCCCGAACTACTAAGTTCGGAAGTTCTTCAAACTCCGAATCCTAAATTAGGTTAGGGTTCGGATTTCAAACCACCCACCCACCTAGATATGAGCGCTCTCATGGGCATACAACAGCAGTCTCAGGAAACGGTCCACCACTTTTGGGCCAGATTCCTCCTTGTTAAAGATAAGATTGAAGATTGCCGCGACAAAGACGCGATTTCACCGTTCCGCAACAATTCCACGAATGAAGGAATCCTCAACGCCATCAACCGTCGTCGCATATCACGCTTCGCAAACATGGCAACCATAGTATACAAGTATTGCGCAATGGAAAGCGTCTGGAAAACTCAGGCAGCTCGCTGGGAACCACCGGTTTCCACCAACCCCTTGTTCAAGTGAAAAGGACGCACCCTCGTGGCACGCCCGACCCAATGGTAAAGAAATATAAGCCCGTTACGGTACATGTAACCGTTCTGGATGGATGGCTCGATGGACCAAGCAAGTTACACGCAACACCGGATACTATATCAACCCACAGCCTTAGAGCATGTTGGATACTCCGGCAGGTGGCCAAGAGTGGCGAGGATATCCTCACCAAAAACAACCCAGAGCAATATCCCCCAGAAGACGACGACCTTAGAGTATTGACGGTCTTCGAGACTTTCGCTTCAAATAGTAAGCGCAAAAGGGCACTCCGCGACCTCGCCGAAGTCTGCCAAATCGCAGCAACAAACCCTTGGAACGACACAGCCATAACTTTCAATGCCGATGAAGAACCAAAATTCAGGACTGTCCGGGCACCAGCCTCCTTGGTCCTCAGTCCTATTGTGGACGGCTTTCAGCACACCAAGGTTCTCATGGACGGTGGCAGCGGACTAAACCTCATTTACGAGGATACACTGAGTAAAATGGAAATAGACAGGAGCCACATCGAGCAAATTAGCACGGCCTTCCATGGAATCATTCCCAATCGGGAGGCGCGATGCGCGGGAAAAATCACACTCGACGTGGTATTTGGCACACCGGAGAACTATCAGACCGAAGAATTAACCTTCCAAGTGGCCCCTTTCAACAGTCGATATCACGCCCTATTGGGGCGAGATGCATTTACACGCTTCGAGGCTATACCTCACTATGGGTATATGAAGCTCAAGATGCCTGGGCCCAACGGCATAATCACTCTAGCTAGTGATCCGGACATAGCACTCCGCGCCGAAAATAAAACCGCATCCTTGGCCCTTGAGGCATTATCTGAAGCCCTCACGGCCGAAGAATTAACCGCATTACGCTCCAAAGTGGATAGGGACGATGTAATCCTGGACAAACAACCCAAATCCACCTCCTTCAAACCAGCAGAAGAAATAGTCAAATTCCAAGTCCATCCAACAGACCCCAAGAAGACATCATCTATCGGGGGACAACTATACCCAACTGTCGACACCGCGCTACGAGAGTTTCTGCGCGAGAACTGGGATATATTCGCCTGGCACCCTTCTGATATGCCACGAATCCCATGCAGATTGGCCGAACACAGCCTCAATGTATTGAAGGGATATAAACCGGTCAAACAAACATTGCGGTGCTTTTCCGAACCCAAACGTCAAGCTATGGGGGAGGAGCTAGCCAATCTAATTGAGGCTGTATTCATTAGAGAAATAAAACACACGGACTGGTTAGCAAACTTGGTGATGGTGCCAAAGAAGGATAAATCCTAGCGCCTGTGCATCGATTTCAAAGACCTCAATAAGGCCTGCCCTAAGGATCCCTTCCCCCTCCCCCGCATCGACCAGATTATTGATGCCACCGCAGGACAAGACTCACTGTGCTTCCTCGACGCGTTTTCCGGATACCATCAAATCAAAATGAAGGAGTCCGATCAAGCCACAATGGCATTCATTACCCCATATGGGCCATTCTGCTTCAATACCATGCCCTTCAGGCTCAAAAACGCCGGGGCCACCTACCAACACGTGATTCAAACATGCTTGGAGAAACAGATCAGCAAGACAGTTGAAGCATACGTGGACGACGTCATCATTAAAACCAGGCACGTCGATTCACTAATAGACGATTTACGTCTCACATTCGACAACCTCCGTGCATATGACATCAATCTCAATCCGGAAAAGTGTGTTTTCGGCGTCCTCGTTGGAAATTTGTTGGGCTTCATCATTTCCAATAGAGGAATTGAAGCAAATCCAGCCAAAATCCGAGCTTTCTCACAATTGGCTACGCCAAGGGACCTTAAACAGGTCCAAAAACTCGTAGGATGCGTGGCAGCTCTAAGCTGCTTTATCTCTAGATTGGGAGAGAAGGCATTGCCACTGTATCGCCTCCTCCGGCGCACCAATCACTTCGACTGGACGGATGCGGCTACAGCCGGACTAGAAGAAATTAAAAGCCTTATTGCGAGCAACCCAATCCTGGCAGCGCTGAACGTTAGCGAATCCATGTTATTATACATATCGGCAACACACCAGGTGCTGAGCGCCATGCTCGTCGTTGAGTGAGAGCAGGACAAACACAAATTTCCGCTTCAAAAGCCGGTATACTACATATCCACTGTCTTCACACCATGCAAGTCCCGGTACCCTCATTACCAAAAGATAGCATACGCGGTCTTCATGGCATCCAAGAATGTTCTATCACGGTGGCTTCCGAAGTACCACTCAATGACATAATAAACAACCGCGATGCTACGGGCCGGATAGCCAATTGGGCCATTGAGCTCCTTCCATTCGACATAACATACAAACCGCGTCGAGCCATCAAATCCCAAGTACTACCGGACTTCGTCACACTCCCTAAAGAGTACGGCACATATTCCAACTGGTTTATGTATTTCGATGGTTCCAAAATGCTGGCAGGATTAGGAGCGGGCGTCGTCTTAACATCCCCCACTAGAGACATAGTCTAGTACATGCTCCAAATATTATACACAAACTCCAATAACGCAGCCGAATACGAGGCCTTATTACATGGTCTCCGGATGGCTGTCTCCATGGGCATACAACGCCTGGAAGTGCGCGGGGAATCAAACCTCGCAATATCTCAAATAAATGGAGAATTTGATGCCAAAGATCCGAAGATGGTGGCTTATCGCAACGTCGTCCTAAAAATGTCGGCTCGGTTCGAGGGGCTCGGGTTTCATCACGTGGCTCGTGAAAGTATTCAAGCGGCGGACGTCCTTGCTCGCATCGGCGCTAAGTGTGACCCCGTCCCACCTAACATTTTTCTAGAAAGGCTTTTTAAGCCATCCGTGGTATGGCAAGGGGAGAGCGGCAACACCAGCCCGGATCCAAACACAACCCTAGATTCCGAACACACCGATATCATCGGGTGCTCAGCCACCGAAATAACACCATCGGCCCATGTCATCATGGTAGTCATTACGCCATGGACCGAACCCTTCTTGGCCTACCTTAATAGGAGAGAACTCCCGGAGGATCAGAATGAGGCTCGCCGCATTGTCCGGCGTTCGAAGGCCTACAAGGTTCACGATGGAGAGATCTACAAGAAAAGCACTACCAGAGTTCTTCAAAGATGTATCTCCGAGGAAGAGGGGTGGCAGCTCTTGGCTGAAATTCATGCCGGTCTCGGCGGTCATCATGCCGAAGCTCGGGCTATTGTTAGCAAGGCCTTCCGTATAGGTTTTTACTGTCTGGCGGCCTGAGCAGATGTACACGACCTTGTCCAAAGTTGCGTCGGATACCAGCTCTTCGCCAACTAAAGACATATGCCCCCCAACACTCTACAAACGATCCCCATCACTTGGCCTTTTGTGGTCTGGGGGCTCGATAAGGTCGGACCCCTTAAAGGAGGAAGCCATAAGAGAAAGTATCTGCTGGTCATGGTGGATAAATTCACTAAGTGGATAGAGGCCAAACCAGTTAAAACGGCCGAGGCGGGGCCAGTGATAGAATTCATATCCGGCATGGGGCACCGTTATGGTGTGCCACACAGCATCATCACCGATAACGGATCCAATTTCACAGCCGATGAGGTGAAAACTTGGTGTGCTAATCTAGGCATTAAGCTCGATTATGCCACTATCTATCACCCGCAAACAAACGGTCAAGTCGAATGGGCCAATGGTCTTATTATGAGCGGCATCAAACCCAGACTATTGCGGTATTTGAGAGAATCAGACAAGCACTGGGTTGAGGAGCTTGACTCCATACTCTGGGGGCTGCGGACCATGCCCAACCGTACTACTAGATATACACCTTTCCTCATGGTGTACGATGCAGAGGCTGTGTTGCCCTACGATATTATTCATGACTCACCTCGAGTGTGCATGCACGAAGAGAGAGAGGCCGATCTTGATCGGCAGGACATCCTAGATGCCCTGGAGGAGTAGCGCGATGTTGCAAAAGCCCGTTCTGCATTTTATCAACAATAGGCCCGCAGATATCAAAGCAGAGAAGTACGTGCCAAGACTTATAATGTTGGAGAACTCGTTCTAAGCTTGCCGGAGAAGAAAAAGGACAAACTCAAGCCCAAGTGGGAGGGTCCCTTCATCATTGACGAAGTTCTCACTGGAGGAGCATACCGCCTATGTGCTGCATCAGACAATCGCCTAGAGCCGAACCCCTGGAACGCGGCCAGACTCCGAAGATTCTATGCCTAGCGCCGAACTATTTGTTTGTCTCCTTCTCCCTGTTGTTTCCTTTAGTTTTTCCTCTCTTTTCGTTCTTCTTTTTTTCTAAGCCTTGAAGCTTTTGCACGGCTAAACCGTGCACCTGTGACGTACACATCCTCGAACATGTACGTCCATTATACCTGGGGGCTTTTGGACAAAAGCTTATTCTTATTTTCTGAGCATCAAGCTCATCACATATGCGTTTTACCCATATGTACTTTTTCTTCGCCATTATATGCATCGATATGACTTAAGTTTTGGCCAAGCTGGGTTGCCTGGCTCCTGTGCTTATGCCCTACGTTCCCGTTAGTTCGGCTAGGGCATAAAGGGAGAACCTATGCGATTGTTACTCCCAGGTCATCCAGATGTGTACCTCGGAGTGGGTGAAGCCGAAAGCTAGCATTCTTAAGGGAATATTCAGTCGGTGGATTAAAGATGTTTTTGCATTCACCCCATGGTGAACCCCCAGATGTTACATATACTACGATTTTTTTCCAATCACAGTTCGGAGATGCATTCTAACGCATGCACACCCAGGGAAAGGAACCCTTAACATAAGTATTCTCTCTGGAAGATGTTTCTTACAATCATAATGTAATATAACATAACTAGCCGAATATAACTTGTCTGTTCAAGCAAATATGACCCCTACGCCTAGTTTCCACGCATACCGCGGTCTATTTTAACGCTCAGGTATTCGGAAACCCTCCGCACCTTCGGGTCCAAAGGTCGAAGCGAAAAGGTATGCCATGAAAATCATTTTACAATTTAGCTAGAGTTACATATGTCAAGGAAAGTACACAGTCACTAGGACTCAAAAATTTCCTCCTCTATACCGTCCAGCAGGCTGTCTGACTTACAATCCTGCTGGGAATACTTGGCGGCTACTTCTACTTGGTCATACACCAAATTAACAGGAACTTCTTTTTCATCTGACCCTAGAGGTCCGACCCGAGCCATATGATTTGGATCAAGCTTGGTATACCGTGTTTTCACCATGGCCCAGGCCTCTCGCGCACCTTCCTGGCAGGCCGATATCTTCCACAATCTAAAGCTCCACCGCGCTCCCTTGAATAGCTGTATAAGCTCCTCCATCTTTCCCGGAGGGAAGGCGGATGGCCATAAGGCCTTGGCAACACTTCACATCACCTGCCGAGCTTGCTCATGCACTTGCGACAGCTCTTGTAGCAGATCGCTCAAGAATCCGGACATCTCCTCTTCGGGACGACCGGTCAGCATACCTGCAGACATAACTCTGTTAGTTCCCTCTATCTCCAAATTATTCGAAGGAAAGTTCGACCACATACTGAATATGCCGCCTCGCAGCCTTTTATTCTCTTTTACGGAGTCCGCCAGCTGGGCCCATACATCTTTCAGTTCCTCACCCAGTTGGGTATTGGAGTCCTGGAGCTTGTTTTTCTCCATCATGACTTTTGTTAGCACACGCTCGCCCGCGGCTAGAAGTTTTTTGGCTTCTCGCTCTCCGCCTTGAGCAGCTTTCAGTTGCTCTTGCAGTTGATCTAATGATCCTATTAAGAGGTGAGCAACTGTGTTAGCATTATTGGTATACCATTATGTTTTCTCGATGGAGGAGAGCATTACTAGGATACGCCTTCTTGGATTTCTCCAGTTCGGCATTGGCAATAGTTAGCTGGGTCTGATATTTTCTAGTTCCTGAGATAACAGGATGTTCTTCTCCATAAGCACCTAGTTATACGAGGATCCGTAAATCAGTTGTATCAACTGCTTTCAGTCTCGGGGGCTACTAGTGTATGATTATTAAATCTACACTTACCCACATATCTTTCAGATGCTGGTCTATGGCTTTGGCAAGACCATCCCGAGCAGCTCGGATGTATGCATCGGCCGAGCTGAAGGCATCAAATGCCTCCTTTGAAAAGCCGTGGACATGAAGCGCGGCCCTTCGACAATGATGATTCATGGCGCTCTCCACTTCAGAGTTTGTGACAGACATATCGGCCGAATCCTGTGTGGAAGGACGGTTTGGCGCCACTCCCGTGTCAGCCCCCGTCCTTAGGGAAGGGTCTGGAACCTGACTAGTGGAGGCACGTCCGGGCGGATCCCCGAACACAGTCCGGCGGATACTTTTCCTGATAGAATGCGGCGAATGGAATCACGATTTTATGTGGCAATCACATGTTGTATTCTTCAAAGGAAAGCTTTACCTCTTTGACGAGGGTTCTGCCGGATTATCATTTGCCTTCATCTTTGAAGATGTACTCGGCGCGAGCACCACTCTCCTCGGAGACGCTTCTGGTGCACGTTGCGACGTCGAGCGCCTCCCCTTTGGAGCACGAAATAGTGCGGTGGGTGAGGCATAGTAAGGGAACTCTTTCGAAGAAGGTGCCTTTTAAATTACTTACATGCGAAGAACGAAGGAGGCTGGGATAATCAACGATGATGGGTACTTCCATACCATTGTAGCTCATCTGACAAAATATTCCATTCTCGAGCTCCACAAATATGTCCAGATCTTCTTCAAATCCAGGTTCAAGATCCCGTTTGTGACCCTCTGGCTGAGGGGCGGCGTTACGGATCCCCTCAATAGCCTTTCGCCATTCCTGTTGCGAGTGGATAGGATACTATCCATCAAAAATGATTCAGGGAGAGGAGTAAAATGGTGGGGTCAGAGCTTACCCAGCTAGGAGGATTATACATGGAAAATCCGTCTCGACATTGGAGACGAGTGAACTCCTCCTTCTCCCCTTTGTACAGTTCGGCCAATATTTTGGCCAAAGCGGCGGGAGTTTTCGGACCCTTCCGACCGCAGCGTGAGGCGTCATCTTCCCCATTATAGTGCCACATGGGAAGCCCTCTGTATTGGAGTGGTTGGACCCCCCGCACTATGGAGATCGCCATTACCTCGACTATTGACAATCCGGACTGGGCGAGCATCTTAATCTTGCCCATCAACTGACTGACCTCTGCGCTATCCTCCTCCTCGAGGCTCCGAGGACGCCAGCTATGGTGTTTCTTCAACGGAGCACTTGTAAACTCGGGGAGGCCCATTCGGACTGTGTTAGGAAGAGCGACGTCGTCAATATAGAACCATTCGAAAGGCCACTCCTCGGAAGCCTTCTTCGGCATGCTGGACAGGTATCTGGTCCCAGCGATACGCTACACTTTGGCTCCTCCCACCTTGAATATTGACCCTCCCTGATTATGGGGGATGAGGCAGAACAATCTTCTCCATAAATCAAAATGGGCCTTGCAGCCTAGGAATAGCTCGCATAGAACAACGTAACCCGCGATGTGCAGGATGGAGGCAGGAGTAAAATTGTGCAGTTGGAGGCCATAATACTTCAGAAGTCCTCGGAGGAAGGGATGGATTGGAAATTTGACACCTCTTAACAAGAAGGGAATGAAGCATACTCGTTCCCCCTGGACAGATTGGGGAAGTTCTCCGCCTGAACCCCGCCATTGAAGGACGTCGGCCCTGCTCGTACGGGGACTAGATCCACGGGAGGAAGAAAGCCCTGTTTTTGCAGCTTCCCTAGCTGACCCTGAGATACGGAACATCTCTTCCAATCACCCTTTTTGGAGCCATGGGGATGAGAGGAAGACTGGAAGCGCTAGCCATGTTGGGGTGGTTCTGCTTAGTAGGCTCTGAGGATTTTTCCGCGGGGTGTGGAATGGATGTGAGATCTATTCTCTTTAAATAGGCACCTCTCTTGTACGGTTAGGGTGGTATGTGCAAAAATACCCCGACCTCTTGTATTCACTCGACACGTGGAAGCTGAAGTCAGGAACGCGCGGAAGCCGAAGGATACGACATTAAATGGAAAGCCGAATACATTGCTTTGAAGTCATCGAAGGAGGAACCCGCCTTGCAATGTCGAAGACTGTTTGTGCGCCGGACACCTCGTCATTGAGGTATGGTTCGGGGGCTACTGAGGGAGTCCTAGACTAAGGGGTCCTCAGGCGTCTGGTCTATTAGACATGGGCCGGACAGATGGGTTGTGAAGATACAAAGACCGAAGACTCTACCCGTGTCCGGATGGGACTCTCCTTGGCATGGAAGGCAAGCTTGGCGGCCAAATATGAAGATCCCTTTCTCTGCAACCGACCTTATGTAACCCTAGATCCCTCCAGTGTCTATATAAACCATTCCTCCGAGGGCTTCTGGAGTATTATGGCCTCCAGCTCCATAATTTTACCCCAGCCTCCATCCTGCACATTGCAGGTTACATCGCTTTATGCGAGCTATTCCTGGGTTGTGAGGCCCATTTCGATTTATGGAGAAGACTATTCTGCCTTGTCCCACGCAACCACGAGGGATCAATATTTGAAGTGGGCGGGGCCAAAATATGGTGCATTGCTGAGACCGGATACCTATCCGGCACACCAAAGAAAGCTTCCAAAGAGTGGACCTCTGAGTGGTTTTACATCTAGGATGTCATACTTCCAGATCTAGTCTGGAGGGGTCTACCCGAGTTTAGAAGTGCTCCATTGAAGAAACGCCATAGTTGGCATCCTCGAAGCCTCGAGGAAGAGGATAGTGTAGAGATCAGTCTACTGCTGGGTAAGATCAAGATGCTCGCCTAGTCCGGATTGTCAATAGTCGAGGTAATGGCGGTTTCCATAACGCAGGGGGTCCAACCACTCCAATATAGGGGGGCTACCCATGTGGCATTACAATGGGGAAGACGACGCCTCCCACTGTGGTCGGAAGAGCCAGAAGACTCCCGCCGCTCTGGCCAAAATATTAGCCGAACTATATAAAGGGGAGCAGGAGGAGTTCGCCTGTCTCCAATATCGAGACGGGTTTTCCATGTACAACTCTCCTAGCTGGGTAAGCCCTAACTCCACTATCCGACTCATTTCCCTGAATTATTTTTGAAGGGAGGTACCTTATTCATTCATGACAGGAATGGCGAAAGGTTGTCGAGGGGATCCATGACCCTGCCCCTCAGCCAGAGAATCACAATCGGGATCTTGACCCCGGCTATGAGGAAGATCCGGACATATTTGTGGAGCTCAAAGATGGAGTTTTCTATCAGACGAGCTATGACGGCACAAATGTACCCATCATCGCCGATTACCCCAGCCTCCTTCCTGCTTCGCACATAAGTAATTTTAGTCGGTACTTTCTTCTAGAGGGTTCCCTTACTATGCCTCACCCACCACATTTATTCCATGTTTCAAAGGGTAGACGCTCAGTACCGCGACATGCACCAGAAACATCTCCAAGGAGAGCAGTGCCCGCGCCTGGCACATCTTCGAAGAGGAAGGCCAATGATAGCACGGCAGAACCCACGTCAAAGATGTAAGGCTTTTCTTTTCAAGAATACCCGTTCTGATCGTCACATCCAACTGAAAGGCGACTTGCCGTATTCTAGGAGGAAAAGTATCCGTCGGACTGTGTCCGGGGATCTGGCCGGTCGTGCCTCTACTAGCCATGTTCCGGACTCCGTCCAAAGAACGGGGGCTGATACGGGAGCGGCGCCGGACTGTCCTCCCACAGAGGATTCAGACGATGTGTCCGTCACGAACTTTGAAGTGGAGAGCGCTATGAATCATCGTCATCGGAGGGCCGTTCTTTGTAACCCTGGTTTTTTGAAAGCATCATTGGCCGATGCGTATATTCGAGTTGCTCGGGATGGGCTTGTCAGAGCCACATACCAGCATCTAAAAGATATGCAGGTAAGCATAGATTTAATAACCATACACTAGTAGCCCCTGAGACTTGAAGTAGTTGACACAACTGATTTAAGGATCAATGTACAACCAGGTGCTTACGGAGAAGAACACCTTGTTAACTCAGGAACTAGAAAAGTGTCGGAGCCAGCTAACTGCTGCCAATGCCGAACTAGAGAAATCCAAGAAGGCATCCCCCGGTAATGTTTCCCTCCATCGAGAAAACATAATGGTACACTAATAATGCTAATCTGGTTGCTTACCTTTTTATTGGATCATTAGATCGACTGCAAGAGCAGCTGGACGCCGCTCGAAGCGGAGAACATGGAGCCAAAAAACTGCTAGCAGCAGGCGAGCGTGTGCTAACAAAAGTCGTTCAGGAGAAAAACAAGCACCAGGATTCGAACACTAAACTGGGCGAAGAACTGAAAGATGTGCGAGCTCAGCTAGCCGAATCCGTGAAGGAGAACAAAAAACTGCGAGGCGGCATATTCAGTATGTGGCCGAATTTATCTTATAACACTTTGGAAGTAACAGTAGCTGATATAGCTGTGATTGCAAGTATATTGATGGGTCGTCCAAAGAGGAGGTGTCCAGATCATCAAGTGATCTTCTGCAAGGGCTGTCGCAGTTGCACGAGCAAGCTCGGCAGGCAATGCAGAGTGTAGCCAAGGCCTTATGGCCATCCGACTCCCCTCCAGGGAGTATGGAGAAGCTTTTGGAGCTGTTCAAGGGAGCGTGGCGGCGTATCCGACTATGGAAGATATCTTCCTGCCGAGAGGGTGCGCGAGAAGCCTGGGCCATGGTAAAAATGAGGTATACCAAGCTGGATCCAAATCACATGGCCCGGGTCAGACCGCTAGGGTCAAATGGGGAAGAAATTCCCGTTAGTTTAGTATATGACCAAGTGGAGGTGGCCGCTAGATATTCCCAACAGGATTGTAAGTTAGACCGCCTGTTGGACGGTATAGAGGAGGAAGTCTTTAAGTCCTAAGTGACTATGTACTTTCCATCAAGCTGGATAATAAAAACAATTGTCATGGCCGACCTTTTCTCTTCGACCTCTGGACCCGAAGGTGCGGAGTGTTTCCGAATACCCTAACGGTGGAATACACCGGGGTATGCATGGGAACCAGGCGTAGGGGTCATAGTTGCTTGAACAGACAATGTGTATCCGACTAGTTATGTTATATTACATTTTGTAAGAAACATCTTCCAGAGAGAATAGTCCCGTTAAGGGTTCCTTTCCCTGGGTGTGCATGCATTTAATGTGCATGTCCGAACAGTGATTTAAAAAAATCGTAGAGTAAGTAACTTCTGGGGTTTCATAATGGAGTGAATGTGGAAACGTCTTTAATTCGCCAACCAAATATTCTCTTAAGAACGCTAGCTTTCGGCTTCATCCAGTCTGAGGTACACATCCGGATGACCCGGCAGTAACAATCGTAGAGGTGCTCCCTTTATGCCCTAGCCAAACTAACGGGAACGTAGGGCATAAGCACAGGAACCAGGCAACCCAGATTGGTCAAAACTTAAGTCATATCGATGTATATAATGGTACATATGAAAAAACGCATATGTGGTGAGCTTGATGCTCGAATAATAATAGCAAGCTTCTATACGAGAAGACCCCAGGTATAATGAGCGTACATATGTGGAGATGCACGCATTAGGGGAGGACGGTCTAACCGTACTAAAGCCGTAGGGCTTAAGAGTAAAACAAAAAATATAAAAGATGAAAAGAGAGGAAAAAATAATGTTAATAACAGGAGGAAAGAGACGAACACAGAGTTTGGCGCTAGGCATAAAATCGTCAGAGTCTGTCCGCATTCCAGGGGTTGAGCTCCAGGTGATTGTCTGACGCATCACGCAGGCGGTACGCTCCTCCGGTGAGAACTTCGTCAATGATGAAGGGACCCTCCCACTTAGGCTTGATTTTGTCCTTTTTCTTCTCCGGCAGGCGTAGAACGAGTTCACCAACGTTATAAGTCTTGGCCCGCACTTCTCTGCTTTGATACCTGCGAGCCTGCTGTTGATAAAATACGGAATGGGCCTTTGCGATGTCGCGCTCCTCCTCCAGGGCATCTAAGTTGTCCTGCCGATCAAGCTCGACTTCTCTCTCTTCGTACATGCGCACTCGAGGTGAGTCATGAATAATATCGCACGGTAACACTGCTTCTGCACAGTACACCTTGAAGAAAGGTATATATCCAGTAGTGCGGTTGGGCGTAGTCCGCAACCCCCAGAGTACGGAGTCAAGTTCCTCCACCCAGTGCTTATCTGATTCTTTCAAAGACCGCACTAGTCTAGGTTTGATGCCGCTCATAATAAGACCATTAGCCCGCTCGACTTGACCATTTGTCTGCGGGTGATAGACAGACGCGTAATAGAGCTTAATGCCCAAATTAGCACACCAGGTTTTCACTTCATCGGCCCTGAAATCTATTACTGGCCCCGCTTTGGCTGTTTTGATTGGTTTGGCCTCTATCCACTTAGTGAATTTATCCACCATTACCAGCAGATACTTTCTCTTATGGCTTCCTCCTTTAAGGGGTCCGACCATATCGAGTCCCCAGACCGCAAAAGGCCAAGTTATAGGGACTGTTTTTAAGGCAGTGGGAGGCATATGGCTTTGGTTGGTAAAGAGTTGGCATCCGACGCAATGTTGGACAAGGTCCTGTGCATCTGCTCGGGCCGTTGGCTAATAAACCCCTGTACGGAAGGCCTTGCTAACAAGGGCCTGATCTGCGGCGTGGTGACCGCCGAGTCCGGCGTGAATTTCAGCCAAGAGTTGTCGCCCCTCTTCCTCGGAGATACATCGTTGAAGAACTCCGGTAGCGCTTTTCTTATAGAGCTCTCTGTCATGAACCTTGTACGCCTTCGAATGCCAGACAATGCAGCGGGCCTAATTCCAATCCTCAGGAAGCTCCTTCTTATTGAGGTAGGCCAAGAAGGGTTCGGTCCATTGGGCAATGACTGTCGTAATGAGATGAGCCGACGGTATTATTTCAGTGGTTGAGCCTCCGCCGATACCGGTGAGTTCGGAATCTGGGGTTGTGTTCGGATCCGGACTAGTGTTGCCGCCCTCCCCTTGCCATACCATGGATGGTTTAAAAAGCCTTTCCAGAAAAATGTTAGGTGGGATGGGGTCACGCTTAGCGCCTATGCGAGCAAGAACTTCCGCCGCTTGATTACTTTCTCGGGCCACATGATGGAACTCGATTCCCTCGAACCGAGCTGACATTTTTAGGACGGCATTGTGATCAACTGCCATTTCGGGTCTTTGGCATCGAAATCTCCATTTATTTGAGATATTGCGAGGTTTGAGTCTCCGCGCACCTCCAGGCGCTGTATGCCCATGGAGACAGCCATCCGGAGACCGTGTAATAAGGCCTCGTGTTCGGCTGCGTTATTGGAGTATGTGTATAGTATTTGGAGTATGTACTAAACGATGTCTCCAGTAGGTGACGTTAAAACGACGCCCGCCCCTAGCCCGGCCAGCATTTTGGAGCCATCGAAATACATAACCCAATTGGAATATGTGTCGTACTCTTTGGGGAGTTTGGCCTCTATCCATTCGGCGACGAAGTCAGCCAGTACTTGGGATTTAATAGCTCGACGTGGTTTGTATGTAATATCAAATGGAAGGAGCTAAATGGCCCATTTGGCAATCCGGCCCGTGGCATCGCGGTTGTTTATAATGTCATTGAGTGGTACTTCGGAAGCCATCGTGATCGAACACTCCTGGAAGTAGTGACGGAGCTTTCGGGATGCCATAAAGACCGCATATGCTATCTTTTGATAATGGGGGTACCAGGATTTGCATGGTGTAAGGACACTAGATACGTAGTATACTAGCTTCTGAAGCGGGAATTTGTGTCCATCCTGTTCTCATTCAACGATGAGCACGGCGCTCACCACCTAATGTGTTGCCGATATGTATAATAACATAGGTTCGCCGACGTTTGGTGCAGCCAGGATTGGATTGCTCGCAAGAAGGGTTTTTATTTCCTCCAGTCCGGTTGTTGCCACGTCCGTCCACTCGAAGTGGTCGATTCGCCGTAGAAGGCAATAGAGTGGCAGTGCCTTTTCTCCCAATCTGGATATGAAGCGGCTTAGAGCTGCCACACAACCTGCGAGCTTTTGGACTTGTTTATGGTCTGTTGGTGTAGCCAATTGTGACAGCGCTCGGATTTTGGCTGGATTTGCTTCAATTCCTCTGTTGGAAACTATGAAGCCCAACAGTTTTCCAGTGCGGACGCCGAAAACAGACTTTTCCGGATTGAGCTTAATGTCATACGCGTGGAGGTTATCAAATGTGAGACGTAAATCGTCTATTAGTGTTTCGACGCACCTAGTTTTGATGATGACACGTCCACATAAGCTTCAATTGTCTTGCCGATCTGGTTCTCTAGGCATGTTTTTATCATGCGTTGGTATGTGGCGCCGGCGTTCTTGAGCCCGAAGGGCATGGTGTTAAAGCAGAATGGCCCATATGGGGTGATGGATGCTGTTGCAGCTTGATCGAACTCCTTCATTTTGATTTGATGGTATCCGGAATATGCATCAAGGAAACACAGTAAGTCGTGTCCTGCGGTACCGTCAATGATTTGATCAATGCAGGGGAGGGGGAAGGGATCCTTAGGGCAAGCCTTATTGAGGTCTTTAAAATCGACGCACAACCGCCAGGATTTGTCCTTCTTTGGTACCATCACCAGGTTTGCCAGCCAGTCCGGATGTTTTATTTCTCTGATGAATCCGACATCAATTAGCTTGGCCAGCTCCCCCCCCTAGCTTGGCATTTGGGCATCGGAAAAGCGCCGCAATGCTTGTTTGACTGGTTTGTATCCCTTTAAGATGTTAAGGCTATGTTCGGCCAGCTCACGTGGGATTCCAGGCATGTCAGAAGGGTGCCAGGAAAATATATCCCAGTTTATGCGAAGGAAATCCCTTAGTGTGGCGTAGACCGTTGGGTCTAGTTGTGCTCCAATAGATGTTGTCTTCTTGGAGTCCGTTGGGTGGACCTGGAATTTGACAATTTCTTCTGCCAGTTTGAAGGAGGTGGATTTGGGTCGTTTGTCTAAGGTCACGTCGTCCCTATCCACAGTGGAGCGTAGTGTGGTTAATTCTTTGGCCGTGAGGGCTTCAGATAATGCCTCAAGGGCCAGGGATGCGGTTTTGTTTTCGGTGTGGAGTGCTATGTCTGGATCGCTGACAAGAGTGATTATGTCGTTTGGTCCGGGAATTTTGAGCTTCATGTACCCATAATGAGGTATAGCTTTGAAGCATGTAAAATCATCTCGCCCTAACAGGGTGTGGTATCCGCTGCTAAAAGGAGCCACTTGGAAGGTTATTTCTTTGGACCGATAATTCTCCGGTGTGCTGAATACCACGTCAAGTGTGATTTTTCCCGCACACCGCGCCTCCTGACTAGGAATGATTCCTCGGAAGGTCGTGTTGCTTTGCTCGATCCGGCTTCTGTTTATTTCCATCTTGTGGAGTGTGTCCTCATAGATGAGGTTTAGTCCGCTGCCGCCGTCCATGAGGACCTTGGTGAGTTGAAAGCCGTCCACAATGGGACTGAGAACTAATGCGGCTGGTGCTCAGACTATCCTATATTTTGGTTCGTCACCGGCGTTAAAGGTTATGGCCGTGTCGTTCCAAGGGTTTATCGCGGTGATTTGACAGACTTCGGCGAGGTCGCGGAGTGCCCTTTTGCGCTTATTGTTTGAAGTGAATGTCTCAAAGACCGTCAATATTCTGGGGCCGTCATCTTCTAGAGGGTGTTGCTCTGGGGTGTTTCTGGTGAGGATGTCCCCGCCGCTCTTGGCTACCTGCCGGAGTATCCAACATGCTCTAGGGCTGTGGGTTGGTGTAATGTCCGGTGTTGTGTGTACTTTGCATGGGCCATCGAGCCATCCCTCCAGAACGGTTCCGTGTCACGTAATGGATTTATATTTCTTGGCTATTGGACTGGGCGTGCCATGCGGGTGCACCCTTTTCGCCTGGACGAGAGGTTGAGTTGGCACCGGCGGCTCCCAGCAAGCTACTAGAACTTTCCACGCGCTTTCCATTGCGTTGTACTTCTGTACGATAGTCGCCAAGTCAGCGAAGTGTAGTATGCGGCGGCGATTAATGGCGTTGAGGATTCCTTCGTCCGTGCAGTTGTTGCGGAACGCTGATATCGCGTCCTCGTCATGGCAATATTTAACCTTGTCCTTGACAAGGAGGAATCTGGCCCAGAAGTGGTGGACCCTTTCCTGAGACTGCTGTTGTATGCTCCTAAGAGCCCTTATGTCTAGGTGGGTGGGTGGAGTTCAATCCAAACCTAGACCCGATTGATGATCCAGTGTCTGAAGAATTTCCGGACTTAACAGTCCGGCCTCCGGAATATCTTTTGGTTCCTTAGGTCCGCCGTCCGATTCTATGTTCGGAAGGATGGTCACATCCTTTCGCTGGTGGGTATCCGGTCCTGCAGGGTCGGCGATCTGAACATAGTCCGTCTTCAGCATGGGGGAAGAGTCGCCATCTTGCTCTTCGACTACCACTATCTGGTGGGTGACTGGTGGAGACATAATTTCTCTTTCATCGGGTTTCAGCCCGATCCGATCGCAATCTGTAGTGATTCCCAGGGCAGCGATGCGATCAAGGAGCTCATTTAAAGACGAGAACTCCGCCGGATCCATCTGCCTGGAGTCTTTGGAGTCGATACGAAGGGTATTTTCGATGGCCCAAGGGGTCATCGTCAGCTTAACGGCTGAACGGGCGATCATAGTAAAGCCGCCCAGCCAGAGGGTTTGGCCTGGGGCCAGTCCTTCTCCGGCGGTGATATCGTCCGCAAGGACGAGGCGAGTCATCGATCCTCTCGTCGGTGACACAGTGGGTCCCGACTGTGTGTCTAAGGTCGATGGTAACAGGAGACAGGGGACACAATGTTTACCCAGGTTCGGGCCCTCTCTATGGAGGTAATACCCTACTTCCTGCTTGATTGATCTTGATGGATATGAGTATTACAAGATTTGATCTACCACGAGATCGTAATGGCTAAACCCTAGAAGTCCAGCCTGTATGACTACGGTAAAGAGTATATATCTTTCCGGACTAAGTCCTCCGGTTTATATAGACACCGGCAGGATCTAGGGTTACACAAGGTCGGTTACAAAGAGAGGAATATACATATTTAGTCGCCAAGCTTGCCTTCGACGACAAGGAGAGTCCCATCCGGACACGGGTGCAGTCTTTGGTATTCGTATCTTCGTAGCCCATCAGTCCGGCCCATGGCTAACAGGCCGGATGACCGAGGACCCCTTAGTCCAGGACTCCCTCACCCTGGGCGCATCCCCCTGCCTCATGGGCCCCCTGACGCTCCACCGACCATAACGCCAACTCCATATATTCATTTTTAGGGAGAAAAAATCAAAGAGAAGGATTCATCACGTCTTACGATACGGAGCCGCCGCCAAGCCCTAAACTCTCTCGGGAGGGCTGATCTGGAGTCCGTTCGGGGCACCGGAGAGGGGAATCCGTCGCCATCGTCGTCATCAACCTTCCTCCATCACCAATTTCATGATGCTCACCGCCGTGCGTGAGTAATTCCATCATAGGCTTGCTGGACAGTGATGGGTTGGATGATATTATTCATGTAAGCGAGTTAGTTTTGTTAGGGTTTGATCCCTAGTATCCACTATGTTCTGATATTGATGTCTCTATGACTTTGCTATGCTTAATGCTTGTCACTAGGGCCCGAGTGCCATGATTTTAGATCTGAACCTATTAAGCTTTCTTGAATATATGTGAGTTCTTGATCCTATCTTGCAAGTCTATAGTCAACTATTATGTGTTATGATCTGTTAACCCCGAAGGGACAATAATCGGGATATTTACCGGTGATGACCGTAGTTTGAGAAGTTCATGTATTTACTATGTTTTAATGCTTTGGTCCGGTACTCTAATAAAAGGAGGCCTTAATATCCCTTAGTTTCCAATAGGACCCCGCTGCCACGGGAGGGTAGGACAAAAGATGTCATGCAAGTTCTTTTCCATAAGCACGTATGACTATATTCGGAATACATGCCTACATTACATTGATGAACTGGAGCTAGTTCTGTGTCACCCTATGTTATAACTGTTGCATGATTGATTGCATCCAACATAATTCTCCATCACCGATCCAATGCCAACGATCTTTTCATATATTGTTCTTCACTTATTTACTTTTCCGTTGCTACTGTTACAATCACTATAAAACCAAAACTACTACCGTTACCACTACTATCGTATTACTTTGCTACTAAATACGTTGCTGCAGATATTAAGTTATCCAGGTGTGGTTGAATTGACAACTCAACTACTAATACTTGAGAATATTCTTTGGCTCCCCTTTTGTCGAATCAATAAATTTGGGTTGAATACTCTACCCTCGAAAACTGTTGCGATCCCCTATATTGTGGGTTATCACACAGCCTCTCCTCCTTTTGGGGGTTGGGGAAATTCTCGGCCATCGCGTCATTGCCTATTGAGTACAATCCTGCTCGAGCAGAGACTAGATCCGCGGGAGGGAGGTAACCTTGCGTCTAGAGCCGGCATAACTGAAGATGAGGCACAGAGCAACTCTGCCAATCGCCCTCTTGAGGGCCATGGGGATGTGAGGAGGAGCCTGGAGCGCTGGCCATGGTCGAAGACTTTGCTCGTGGCTGGATTTAGTGATTTCCTTTCTGCGCGATCAGGGATATCATTTGGAGGTCTATAGCACCTTATATAGATGCCATCCGAACATCGTAAAGGACTTATTTACAAAAAGGCCATGGACCGTTCATATTCATCCTGCATGCGAAAGTCGAAGCGCCATCAGGGGGAAATGTAAAAAAATAACATCATCGCTGGATTATCATCATCGCTGGATTATCGACAGTCTGGATTATAATGAAGGTTCCACCTTGCAATGCCGAAAACAATCTGCGTGCCGGACACGTCGTCATAGAAGCCTGGTTCGGGGGCTACCGAGGGAGTCCTGGACTAGGGGGTTCTCGGGCATCCGGGCTATGTAATGTGGGCCAGACTGATGGGCTGTGAAGATACAAGATCGAGGGCTTTCCCCCGTGTCCGGATGGGACTCTCCTTGGCATGGAAAGAAAGCTTGGCATTCGGATATGAAGATTCCTTTCTCTGTAAACCGACTCTGTACAACCCTAGCCCCCTCCGGTGTCTATATAAACCGGAGGGTTTAGTAGAGTCAGTCATAATCATAAAGGCTAGACATCTAGGGTTTAGCCATTACGATCTTGAGGTAGATCAACTCTTGTAACACCAATACTCATCAAAGTCAATCAAGCAGGATGTAGGGTTTTACCTCCATCAAGGGGGGCCAAACCTGGGTAAACATCATGTCCCCTGCCTCCTGTTACCTTCGATCCTTAGACGCACAGTTCAGGACACCCTACCCGAGATCTACCGGTTTTGACACCGACACCTCCTCCCCTCTCCCTCCTTTATATACGGGGGTGGGGGCGCCTCTAACACACAACAATTTTTCCAAGCCATGTGCACCGCCCCGCTCAATAGTTTACACCTCCGGTCATATTCACGTAGTGCATAGGCGAAGCCCTGCGTGGATCACTTCACCATCACCGTCACCACACCATCGTGTTGATGGAACTCTCCCTCGACACTCTGCTGGATCAAGGGTTCGATGGCAATCATCGAGCTAAACGTGTGCAGAACTCGTAGGTGCCATACGTTCCGTGCTTGATCGGTTGCATCGAGAAGACGTTCGACTACATCAACCGCGTTAAGCTAATGTTTCCGCTTTCGGTCTACAAGGGTATGTGGACACACTCTCCCCTGATCGTTGCTATGAATCTCCTAGATAGATCTTGCGTGAGCGTAGGAATTTTTTTGAAATTGTATGCTACGTTCCCCAACAGCAATACGGTTATTCATTTAAGTCAAAGAATAATTGTTGTTCTGTTTACATGAATAAAACCTTCTATGGTCATACACTCAATATAAGTGGTTTATTGAATCTTGATTGTGGTGATACACATATTCATAATATTGATGCCAAAAGATGCAAAGTTGATAATGATAGTGCAACATATTTGTGGCACTGTCGTTTAGGTCATATTGGTGTAAAGCGCATGAAGAAACTCCATGTGGATGGACTTTTGGAATCACTTGATTATGAATCATTTGATTCTTGCAAACCATGCCTCATGGGCAAGATGACTAAAACTCCGTTCTCCAGAAAAATGGAGCGAGCCACTGACTTATTGGAAATAATACATACCGATGTATGTGGTCCAATGAGTGTTGAGGCTCGCGAAGGGTATCGGTATTTTCTGACCTTCACAGATAATTTGAGCGGATATGGGTATATCTACTTAATGAAACACAAGTCTGAAACATTTGAAAAGTTCAAAGAATTTCAGAGTGAAGTGCAGAATCATCGTAACAAGAAAATAATGTTTCTATGATTTGATCACGGAGGCGAATATTTGAGTTACGAGTTTGGCCTTGATTTAAAACAATGTGGAATAGTTTCACAACTCACGCCACCTGGAACACCACAGCGTAATGGTGTGCCCGAATGTCGTACCCATACTTTATTAGATATGGTGGGAGCGAAGGGGTGGAAATATTGCTGGTCACAACGGATTGGACGAGCGTGGGGGGTGGGAGAGTCACGCATGCAGATTTTTTCACACGGGGTGGAGTGGTGGGACCGCCGGAGGGAGAAGGAGAGTTTGGCAGGCATATTGTTTCCACACATGGAGAGGAAAATATTTGGAGACGGACGGGCTTCCTGCAGGTATGGGGAATGGTGCATAATAAGTCATCTTGCATGCCGGGCTAGGTATAGTCTCAAGTCATTAAAAACAAACACGCCCCACACATGTTCATATTTCAAGGTGCACTAAATTATTGCATGCGATGATTAAGGCTGGCCATAATGGTGGTATCTTAGCTGGTACCATGCACACGGGAATAGCAAACATGCTGATGTGGCAAAGAATTTAAGAAGAGAGGGGGGTTAGAGTAACTAGAGTTCATGCATGCATTGGTAAACACATTCTTTTGTGGAGAACGACAGCACTAGTTGAGTACTTTTGCAGACTTCAAAAACTATTCCACAATGTGTCAACATTCACAATGTCAAATCAATATTTTTACACTCTTTATAAAACGTAGTTCTTATACTCCCTCCTTCCATCTATATAGGACCTAATGCGTTTTTTGAGGCTAACTTTGACCAAATGTTAGAGCAATAATATATGACATGCAACTTACACAAAGCACTTCATCAAATTAGTATGTGAAAGGAGCTTTCAATGATATAATTTTCACATTATGCATGTCATGTAGTATTAATTTTATCAATAGTCAAAGGAAGTCCTGAAAAACGCATTAGGCCCTATATAGATGGAAGGAGGGAGTACTCATTATAATCAGTACTCCCTTCGTCGCTGAGCAAGTCATCTTAGATTGTGCACTGTGACCAAGGAGGAGGGGAAAATGAGAGATCTTAATGTTTATTTGCTAATTAATAGCATTGCATGCAACGAACTAACCACTGCATGTCGTGTTTGGTAGTCTCAAGTCATTAAAAGCATGCACACCCACATCTCCTATTGGTTGATATGTCAAGAAACAAGAAACGAGGTAGAAGTTAATGCACCGCAGCTAAGTGTTTTGGGAGTATTGTAGATATTGATATTTTTAATATAAATTTGGTCGTGGGATTTCATTGATGCCTGTCAAAGCATTGACAGGTCTGCTATGCGTGACCTGAAGATGAAAGCGTTGAGCATCTTGAAGTTGATCAACAATCTTCAATTATCAAAGATTAGCCGTTCGGCTAATAAGGTGGGACACTTAATCGCTAAGTATAGCTTTGACAATAGATTAGATGGTACTCCTGTAAATAACGTACCGCCCTGTGTGGTGAATATTGTATCGAATGAGTGTACTGGTGTGGCTGGTTAATTAATATAAGGTGGTGTTCAAAAAAAGTATAAATTTGGTCAAACACTTTGCAAACGGTTGACGGGAGTAAAGAGGACCAGAGGGAGTATCATGCATGCGGAGTAGGCAAAAAAATTGCTTGTCTAAAAAAAGGCAAAAAATTGTTCATTTATAGCCGGTCGAAGTCTCAAAGGGCGCGACCGTGTGAGGGAGGCAAAGGTCGTGGGAGGCGCGATGTTTGACGGAATTAAGTGAAGTTACATCCACGCGTCGGCATGGCGTGCGAACAGGCAGAAGCTATACCGTCAGGCCTACGATATGGGTCTGGTAGACATGACATCTAGTGGGTCCCGCATAGTTCTCGAGAACTCTTTGGGGACTTGCAGCCGTTTATCCACTGGGCAAGCCAGCAACCCCACGCTGTTCGCATGCCCTACTCGTCCCCGTCTTCTACCTTACAACAGTTCGCTCCCAGTCATCCCGTCCTTTCGCATTAGTTCGCTCCTAGTTTTTTTTGTAGGGTACAACAGTTCAACTTCTCCTAACCCTCCTCCAAAATCCATGGCCTCCAAAATCTCCATGGTCGCCGCTGAGTACTAGGTTAGAGCCATCACCGGCGATCAGTTCATCGTCATCTACACACGTGGATCTAAGACGGTGAAAGCATGGCTTGCTCGCTTCCTACGCATGTTCAATAGTTCAACGGATGAGTGGGTCGCTGGGCTAGATGTTGAGTACACCACTGTCCTGGGACGAGAGAAGGATCTAAAGGACGAAGAGAGGAAGAAGCCCTCCATGATACAGGTTTGCGTACATAACGTTTTCTGTAGGCTTTAACAACGACAGTGACGTCCTGCGTCGGATAGGTCTCGTTGTAGGCCGGCCCTTCGATCTCCAGAAGGCAAGCCTGGTGTCCTCCTCTCAATCTTCAATGCTGACCCTGGCAGCAGCCATGATTGATCCTTCCTACGCTAAACTGAAGAAACCTCATCACGAGTTTCATCATGCATGGGAGTCGAAGACATTAGATGAAGATCACATCCTGTACGCAGCAATGGATGCCTACCTTTGTTTAAATATCTACAAGGGTTGGATGAGGAAGCAGAGCCCAGTGTTCGGTTCAAGCAAAGAAGCATCGGCGAAGAGGAAGAGGAAGAGGGACGAGGACGAAGTCGAGGACGTGGACTCGGACTCCAAGTAGGTGGCAGTGCCATCGCTCATGCTGGTTCTACTGCAGTGTCAAGCGGACTAGTTGCTTATTAGTTTATTTTCAAGGGTGTGTTGTGCTGAGGCCCCGGTAGAACTATGTTTATGTTCTTTCTCGTTATTTGAACTCTTTAGTACGTACAGTAGTACTAGTACTATGTCTTAATACTGTTCTTCTTGCAGTTGGTACTACTTCTCGTATCTTCGTGTTCCTACCGTACTTAATACATTCGTACTAGTAGTATAATTTGGGTCAGTTGATTTGTGAAAGAAGTTCGACGGAGGGAAGGAAGAAGACGACAGAAGAGGTGGAAGAAGCCCTTCTAGTCAGCCATGTTGCATCAAACGGCTCACATGAGTCGACTGACCCAAATTGCTCCTTCAGATTGCAGGATCCACGTGGCATTCAAGGTCTTGAAGGTAGATTCCGCGTCCGCACCCGGTTTGCGGGCTCGACGCGCGCACGACCGGCTTCCGCCGCGACAGCCACCATGCGTGCCTCCTCCGCGCGGGCGGAGACGACAATGACACGCTAGTTCCTCCTCGCCGGCGTGCTAGAGCACGCGCTCATCCTCCTCTCTGTACGCTGCGTGCATAGATGCGGCTCCACTAGATGCTCGCGTGCTTGGCAGCGTGGCGGCATCGCGAGGAGGGACTGCAGACGACGTGAGCGGGCGAGCCTTCGGCTTCATGGCACAGGGATGGCGGCGACACGGCGGTGATGGGCGAGAATTTATTGGCCGGAGCAGGCGGGCGCCGGCATGCGCAACGGCGGCGGCGACATATTGATGAGTGTGCGTGTGGGAGCTTACTTTAGTTTTATATATAAGGTTGGTCAAACTTAAACGAAAACCGTACTAGTACACGTAAACATTAGACTTAGGCAGCGCTTTTATTAGTTACTAGCTTATGTTCTTGCCCATTGTGACCAGCCTTAGTACCACGGCCACTATACGGAATCCTGTGCAAGCGCATGAACCGCGGCCGCGCGGTCGATCGAACGGTGCGTCACCGTGTCGCGCTCGAAGGACATCCACCGAACCTTTTTGTGTGTGTGAAAACAATCCTCGAATATTACTCAACATTTTTTTCCTGTGAAAGTTCTTGACGCTGCAATATTTCCATATATTTGAATTTAGCTCCATTTCGTGTTTATTTGGATTTGGACGTTTTAGGTGCGCCCTAGTTTTTTTAATACTGATTTTGTGTGTGTGACTGAGAGAGAACGTGTGTATGTGTCTATATGTGTGTTGTGGCGGAAGGGCAATGTGGAGACGGTGTGCGTGTGATACAGACATAGAGAGGTGTGAATGTGCAAATGATCGTGCATGAGTGAGACATAGACAGATGACGATACGTTGTGTATACATGAGAGAACGGTCTTCTAGTTTACTTGTGTGTGTGTGTGAGAGAGAGAGAGGGAGAGAGAGGAGCATCCGTAACACAACAACCATCTCTCTCGGTTCGTCCGTCCCTCGCACGGTCGCATGCAACACATGCATCAATGCGCACATTTTGACACCCTCACCCGGCCCCTGCCCACCTCAAGGCCCACACAATCTCTTCGTGAATACCCATTTCTCTCCTTAGGTTTGTTTTCTCTCAATATTTGACACACACACACACACGCACACACACACACAGCACAACACACACACACACTCCCCCGAGCACACAATTCATCCCCATCCAAGGTTATACGGCGACCACTCTCGCTTGTGCTTCTTTGCACCCCAACATGCACAACACCTCAATCTTCAAAGATGGCAACGAGCAGATCGAAGATGGCGACCACACCGTGCTAGAGAATGCAAGGTCATTTGGAAGCAGGGTGATGTGACGACGGCTGACTGACTCCTCCCCCCACCCTCTCTCTCTTGCACAAAATTACCAATCCCTCTCTCCCCCGCACAAAATTGTCAATCCCTCAACCCACGAGATCCTTCCCCTCTCATCCATGTTTTTCCTGCTCTCTCATCAAACATGTTGTCTCTTCTCCTTCCATGTATACAGAATCCAGATGCAAATGCATCTCATGTATATTACATGTATGCATCTTTCTCACAGACCTAACTTCTTCCTCTCTCTTTATCTCTCTATCTCTCTCTCTGTCTCGTTAGGTTTGTCTCCTACTCTCTCGTCCACATACATACAATCTTTCCTGCCCTATCTGCTCCATCTTCAAAAGCTCTCTCTGCATGTTTCATTCACACATTGGGATATGTAAAAATGTTGCTTCTATAATGGCTGATGTAGAGTTATGGTTGTTCTTGTTGCATCCTACAAAGTAATAACTATGAAATGCATTTAGATTCTCATTTGACTGGGATTATGTGAGTTTGAGCATGTTGTGAAGTATTATAGACCTTGTATACATCTTGGGATTCGACAATGATTGTAACTATTGAATTGTATAGACCATTACATTCGAAGTCAATAGCCTAATTTATTTATTTCACAATTTCAACAAATAATTAGTTCACTACAAACTAACAAAACAAATGTGTACTCCCTCCGTTTTTATTTAAGTCCGCGTATTAGCATTGGTCAAAGTAAAGTTTTGTAAACTCTCAGAAAGCTTATAACAAAAAATATTAACATATACAATAACAAATAAACACCATTAGATTCATTATTGAATGTACTATCACATCATACATATTTGTTATGGTAAATGTTTATATTTTTCTATAAACTTGGTCAAACTTTAGGAAGTTTGACTTCGGTCAAACCTAATATGCAGAGTTTACTACTACTACTACTCGCTAGTTGCTTAGCCGAATCACTCAACACGCCACACGGGGAGTCCAGTGTCACAAAATTTTGAGGTCGGCGGGAAAATCTCCCACGACCCTGATTCGAGCAGTGGGATGTTACCATCATAGCCTTCGGAACAGGCCTACGGATGACGCTTGGTAAGGGGTTGTTTTCGTAACTTCAGGTTCACCCTACCCAGCCAACCCCACCCCGGCACCCAGAGTAGTACACCTGAATACTCCCCAATTTCTATCCCCACCGCAAAATAGACTTCTCCACGGCACCGCAGCCTTCGTGCTCCTCCCCTTTACATCGGTGCACTCGTCCACCGCAGTGCATCTGCCTAATCGACGACCTCGTACGCCGCACTGGAGCCGGTCCACCATCGTCTTCGTACACGGAGCCTCTTCCCCGGCATCATCTTCCACGGTCTCGTATCTGCTTCCCGGAAGCCGACGCCAAGCGCAGAAGTACCACCGTCGTGGACAATGAACTGACTCCCGTTGCCGACCATAACTCACAGAGGCCGCCGCGACCATCGTTCTCCTCCCGATTGGTAATTTGTGTATTGAATCACTTAGCAGTACATGTGCAGTTCCAATTTTGTTCATACCTACCCTTCAAATTTCCTGGGTGCTATTGTTCCCGTAAAAGTAATTGGTTATAGCCTCCATTGTCCAACAGAATATCAGCTTGTAATTGTGCGTCGCTCCTGTATCACGCTGTGCTAGGGTAGGTTTTTCATCTGCAACCAGTAGTGTGGCAAATGATGGAAAGGTTTTTAGAACTAGCAAAATGCCCATGCATTGCACGCATCAAGATGCATTTGTATGAGTAGTTTATCTTGTTGGAGATGCTCTAACATGGCAGATGAGTGCTTTAATGTTGCCCACAAGATGCGCGAGTATTACTAGTAGTATATTTTTCTTGCCATGTTGAGATTTTAAAACCACGAGTGCGAACAAGCAGAGGAGCAATGAAGATCAAACATGGGATATTCGGGACATCTTCAAGGAGCATGGCAAGTTAAAGAGGAGCTGCACCGAACCTGTAAGACGAGCTTTGGTAAGTAACACCCTTTTAATTACTTTCATGTAGCCTCGTGTTCTTCGATGTGTATATGTTGTAGTTTTTGTTTCTCTTAAGCGTGGTGTTCTTCGATGTGTAATAAGAAGAGTCTTAATCGTCCTAATGCTTTCGTTTTTAGCTTGATGTAGGAAGTGGGTGTTCTCACCTTGTAGTCTGTTTTTATTTATTTATTCCTTTTGAATTCACTTCTCCGAGCTCTGTTTATCTGGCTTCTACTAAATGGATCTAGGTTGCTCTGAGTATTGATCTAAAAAAGAAGTAACTTCATGTCAGGATGCAGTTCCTGCGAGGAGGGAAGTATGGTCAACCTCGAGATCATGTTTCCAAAATGAGGCTGGATTACACACAAGGTGCCAGTTCCCTAATGATGCTGGATTAGACATTAGGTGCAAATTCCCAGATGATGCTGGATTACACACAAGCCAGGTGGAGTCATCAGCTGTTCGTGTCCTCGCGGCATTAGTAAAGGCTGAAAGAAAGCGTGCAGTACCCCTTGAGAATGTAGCTGAGTTCCTGAAGAAGCAAAAAGAGCAATCAGATGCTCTTTTCACCCAAGCCAAAGAAGAGATGGAAGAAGCCAGAAATAAGCTAGCAGAGGCCGAGCAGGCTAGGCATCTCCTGCTATCTAAAACTGTTGTCAATACAAAATTTCCTTCATAATAGCTAGGTTCAAATGTTTATCCAGTCAGCATGCATGTTGTGATGTCCGTGCATCTACTGATGTGGCACAAAATGTTTTTTTCGGGTCATGTAATAACAACAATTACTTTCCAAACAATAACAGACGAAGCATTGGACATGGTATAGTTCACGCGCAAGCCCGACATTCCAAGTTCAACTTCCACATCAAACTCATGTTCACAGATATCTGCACATTCATACATAATGTCCACAACCATGATTCACTTCAAAGCCAAAAAAATGTGAGGAGAGTTATAAATAAAGAAAATCCTCTACTAGTTCCTACTACCAGTGCGAGCACAACAAGTCAAGACCATGCGTAAATTAATTATATTTTAGTCATTTTTTGTGTTCTAAAATGCCTGCCGGCTCGCGGAAGGACGTGTTGCTGGCACACACACGGATTCAATGAAGGCAGGCGGGGCAGTCTTAAGCTGGTTTCACGCGGCGAGGAGGTGTGCTCAGCCGGGCATGCAGCGAGTGCGGCCCTCTTGGTCGGCGTGCCGGTTCAATGCCTACGCCATGAGAGGTCGCGTCCGTGTCAGAGCAATCACTCCCTCCAGTCCTTTTTTTGTTTGGGTATAACAAAATCTTGTTTTCCATTCACATTTTAGTGGTGGGAGTTGTGCGTGTGTGTCTGTGTGAGAGAGAGGAGACGGTAGTCGGGGTTGTCTGATCGGTAAACAAATGAATAATGTCTGTCTAGGATGGAGACAAAAAGGAGACTGCAACAAATGTTGTGTCTACATGAGAGATAGAGAGAGTAATTTTAGTCGTATGAGTCATATGTAGAGACATATAGGGTGTGTGAGAGAATCCCATAGAGAGAAAGACAAAGTGAAAGACGAGTGGAGACTGTGTGTTTGGCGGTGAAAAAGAAAGCTTAGGTACCGAGTGATACCAGAGAACAGTAGAGACGTGAGAGATAATGAAAACCGTGTAATTTATAATGATAGGGAGAGTGTGACACTTCTCAAGGGAGACGTCGAGAGACCATGTTTGCGAGGATAGGAGCAACATGAAGTGAGTGTGCGGGCGAGCTGGAGAAAAGAGAGTGATAGCTACCTGAAGGAGCATGCATGCGAGAGAGATGGGCGTGAAAGGAGTGAACAAAAAAGGGATTCAAATATTTGAATTCGAGATGATGATACATGCAATCCATACTCGAACCAAAATTGATCTATCAAACATGCATACTCATATGAATTCACGCACATCTATGTTATTTAATATGTAGATATTACTGATCCATACATTTTAGTAGAACATAATTTGGTTAATTTTTTTTGAATTCAACCTTAAGATTTCGAGATCGTTGTATTTGTAAATCATATTATACATATAAAGGAGCAGAATTCTTTGTTGTGCTTTTGAAAGTATATATATAAAAAATTGATGTATATAGAATGTAATTCCAATTGAAAATGGACCCCGCCCGAAAAAAATAGAATACAAACGGGATTCGAATTGAGTTGGCACGGTAAACGTGCACTCTGCAAAATTTGATCGAAGCGGGGAAAGTCGCAGTAATAGCCCGAAACCAAAATCTGCGAGATGGAAATCACTACTGCCTATCCCTGCCACGCAAAGCCTGTATGCTGGATTTCTATAGGTTTCGATAGGGGTAGGTTTGTAATTTCACCCAAATGTGACGTAACCGCCTCTCACCCGGATTCATACATGGTGGGCGCCAAAACACAGTGTGTCCTCGGCCGAAATCGACTCCCTCCCCGATTCATATTCATACACGGTGGGCGCCAAAAACAAACTCTCCTCGGCAAATATTCGTTGTATGCGAGATTACCGTCCTATCCCCAACCGACTAGTGTTGCTGTGATGTAGTAGAAATTTGAAACGGGGGCTAAGTTTGTAAATTTCCTCGCATTTGAGACAAGCGCGCCCTGAATACATGGTTCCCCCCTTCCTCTCTACCTCCCTTTTCCCCATTCGTACTCCGTGGGCGCCAAAACACCCTCTCCACCCCACCCTCCTCCGTCCGTCGCCATCCGCCACCCCATCCACCACTGTCCTCCTCCACCGTGCCGGAGCTGATACCCCGACGCCGCCGTCCATTACAAGAGATCGACCTCTCTCATCCACGGCTTCGGACCGGGATCCTTGCATCCCGTCCTCTCGCTTCAGCCCCACCATCGTCCACCTTGTCGGCGCCGCTCCTACGACCGTCTCATCCACCGCTCACCACCGCCACCATCTACCCTCCCAGATCTGCTTCCACGCCGCCGACAGCCATCGCTACCGCAGCACCTTCAAATTCTCAGCAGATGCGTACATGGCGCTGCACCAGAGGCGGTACTCTTTCGTATCTGCTCAACTTATTTATCGCAGCAAGAAAATAGATCGCCACTGCTTTACTCTGATTTCTTGTCTTGGTTGCGAAGTTGCCTTTGTCCGGTTTGCACCTTCAGATCCGCCATGGCACGCTCAACACCATACTCGCAATGCTTATGGTTTTCCCCTTTTATATTCCACACTAGTTAAATCACAGTAGACTAAATTTCAAAATTAGGTCAGTCGATTTTTCAGAGCTCGCCGGAGTGCGCCGGTGCGATCAAAGAGGCTCGGGTAGTTGTGGGGCCTCACCGAACAAAGAAAACTCGACGCGGGTGGGGGTTGGGGTGGGGGTGGGGGTGGGGGTGGGGGTGGCGGAGGAACACAGGCGGTGGGGGCCGGTGGTCCGGCCGACGGCCCGTGCGGTGTTCTGTATGGGAAGAATCAGAGACGAGGAAGAAGAAGGGTTAGGCGACGTAGGATATTCATCCAACCGCCTGAAATGGTCGAGAGACAGCTAGGAGTTGCATTCTTAATGCGCTTTGGTTCATCATGTGTGGGCACTGCGCAACCAACATTTTATTATCCAAAATCTGCTTGCTCTTCTTTACCATGTTCCTCTTCCGTTCTTGTTTAATATGTACTCTCTCTGTTCCTAAATACAAGTCTTTGTATAGATTCCACCATTGACTACATATGGAGCAAAATGAGTGAATCTACACTTTAAAATGTACCTGGATACATCTGTATGTGATCCATAGTGGAAATCTCTACCAAGACTTATATTTTGGAACGGAGGGAGTATGATAGTAGTACAGTATGTTCCTTGTACTGAAGATGAGCAGGGACATTTGTAGTGTAGAGGTCTATACGGTCGGTCGTGATGGACACTTTGAGCCTCTTTGATTCGTAGGATCTTGTAAAAATAGGAATAGGATTTGTAGTGGCCTGCCCACTTGAATCCTATAAGAATAGCAAGGAAATGCGGGGAGCTGTGTCACCTTTGAGAGTTACATTGATATTAACAGTACCGCACCTTCACTTGAAGAGAGCTGGTATCCGAAGCCTTTCTAGCCGTACCGGCAATACTACCACATATATTCCAGCAAGTTCCACTTTGCTGATTTTACTCTGATGCTTAAGGTTTTCCCGTTATATCTACACTATGATCTGTGTAGCTGCTTTGTGTCGCACTAGCAGCAGTCCACTCTTGAAGCTAAACACTGCAATGACTTACAAAATTGGCACCAAGGCATTGAGTGCCATTCTGGATGCAATGAAACTCATACGCTCCCCACCTGTTGATTCTTGTTCAAAATATGATCCTAATGACTATTCTAACCTCGAGGAGTCAAAGGAAGATGGCTTGTCCTGTTCACCCATCCAGGTGCCTGTTCTAATTTGGCAATGTTTTATTGATTGTGCGTATCTTGCATATGTTGTCTTGCATTTCTTCTACTTTGTTGCACCGCCATCTGCTTAGTTTACTCATCATATATGTCGAGATGCCATGCCCATCCATTATCAATACATATTCCATCTGTCATCATACCATGTTTTTCCACTCAAATGTTGTTCTTGTGCATCAGACATCAAAAAGGAAGAGGGTGATTGGTGAACCTGAAGGAGCACCAGCAAAGTCCTGGAAAAACGTGGTGGTGCCGGAGAAATCAGACAACACCCCACTTATATTGGTTGTACAACCAGTGACACAAAACGTAGGACCGACTCCAGCAGACTGTACCCATACTTCACTAGACACACCACTAGCCCCACCACACAGGACCTGCACTCCAGCAAAAGGTATACCGATTTCATTTGCCACAGCACCAACTGTACCACAGAATAATCCCACTCCAGCAAAAAGTACAGCAAGTCCACCATTCCAACTGCAGAGACGGCCAATTCCTGCAGATTGGAACCCCATTCCATTTATTCCCAGTTTAAAAGACAATGCTTTCAATGTTGTTAGGGACTACGTGCATATATTCCCATCATGGGAAGATTATTGTGAAGACAAACACCATTTTCACATCTTCCTGTCCAACTTACGTGTAAGTGCTATTATTCATGGCTATTATTTTCCTGTTTTCTGTTGATTGAACACATCAATGATTTACATTACATTGTTGTAACTAGGGGAGGGTCAATCTGGATAGTCATGACGAGCAAAGCTTGCTTGTGCTTTTCAAGGAAGCATTGCAGCAGTATCGGTGTTACCTGAGGAAATCACACTTTGATGGCAAGTCTATAAACGAATTTTCGGTGAAGTCTCCTATGCTAAATCTAGAAGACATTGAATGGAAAAACCTTGTAATGCACAGGTCTTGTTCCCAGGATGAGGTACTGTCTATGAAATCACATGACAATTTGAACTTCTACTTTTCCGCATGTGCCTTACGGATCTTTTTTGCAGGAAATCTGCTCGAAGAAGAATTCCGGTATGACAAGAACAACAGGATATCGCAAATATGCTGCCCGCTACTTTGCTCTTGTTAGTACCTGTTGTCCTGTATCATTGTACTTGCATCCATACCTCGTTCATTATGTGACAGCAGTATGCATGATAGCTTGCTTATCAATTGTTCGCTCCAAATTATCCTATCTGTATGAATGGTTACATTAGTGTAGAATATATCCAATGCCAATGTTTTTTTAGCTCTGCATTGTTCTTGTAAGTACATGTTATCCTTTATCAGTGTACTTATAATGACAGGTAGTTGTTCATGTACCATCACTCTGCAGCTTATTTTCCTTTGCCCTCCATTTTCTATACATCAGATCTATATTTACTCTTACCATAAGGTTGGTACTGAAGAAGTTTAGCTACGCATTGCTCTTGGCTGTACATTTTGCCTGTATCGCTGCACTTACATTTATAGCTACTTGGTTATGTAGCATCACTCTTCATCTTATCTTAAATATTCTCCATTTTTTCGTATATTATCACATCTATATTTACTCTTAACAAAATGTAGAATAAAGGAAATGCTTTTGAAGAAGATTCTGTGGTAAACTTCTTGAATTGCCCCCCTATCAGCATGGACAAGGCCTTTATAGAGCCTATCTCCACCAATAATGTAAGTTTGTCCATCTCAAGCCTTCAAACTTTGTTGTATATATTTGGTTAGGCATGACTGCACCAGCTGTTTTTTTGTGTTTGCATCAAATTGCTTGTTTAAAGTTTATTATATGTAGTTCATAAACAAAAGTTCGTCCTTTCTCAATTTAAGTTTTCAGTTGTACAACCAAGTTCCTTCTTCATACCATGTAAATTAAACTATACAGAGAAAGTGATCTTCTTTTGCACTACATGTATGCTTCTGTTCTTCATCTGTAATCCAGTGGTGTGGTGAACCTACCCACTACAGCACAATGTCATATTCGGCAATGTCTTAACTATGAAAAATGTCATATCATTCTACTATTATTTAAACCGTCTCTTTATTTGCCAATCTGAAATGGTATAAATTGACAGCACACTAACCATTGATACTTATGAGTTCTTGATCTATAATCCAGTGGTGTCGTGAAGCTGCCAACTCCTTCACAATGTCATTTCCTGCCATGTCTTGACCTGAACAATACCATATTGTGTTAATGCAAATTTAAACTGTGTCACTTTATTCGTCAGTAACAAATGTGATGAATTGTCAGCACTGATACTTTTATGTGCAAAACATGTCATCTGTCTGCTTGTTTATCTTTCAGAGTGAGGAAGATATAAGTGTTGAACAAGCGCAATCTCATCATCTTGCTCAGCTGCTTGCGCTGCAGCTCCCTAGCAGGGCTAACCTTTCTTGAACTCTATTGAAGTGCTGTCGGTTTTGTATATTATTTTGTCGGCGTGTTTATTTGCACTGGTGGCGATCTTTGATGCCCAGTGTATGTAATCTGTTGTCTGCTTGTGCTTTATTATCATAGTGGCGAACTTTGATGCCCAGTGGATGTAATATGCCGTAATTTCTTTATTGTATAGTATAGGTTTTTTCTTATTCACGGTGCTGCAGTTATTTTACTATATATATATATATATATATCCTGTCTTCGAAGTAAACCGGCCAAACTGTAAAATTACGGTACATAATTCGGCCGTCATGCAATCACGATGTAGGTTGGGCCTGAAACATGTCGATCAGCTCACGGGCCGGCAGCAGCCCGAAATGAACCCCGGCCCATGATTGTGCGAATCAAATCACGGGCTTTTAAGAGGCTGAAAAATTGTCTCGGTCCTTGTTTGGCCCAATCAGATATCGGCTGCGAGCATGCCGGATGCAAACCGGGCCGTAGTTAGGCCCAACTATATGATGGGATTTTAACAGGCTGAAATTAATATAGGGCCTAAATGTTAAATGGGTCCTTAACAGGACAAAACTAATATCAGGCCGAATTACTAAGTGGGCCTTTAGCAAGTGGGCCCAAAAGCATAGTGTCCAGTTGATGGGACAAATCTGATATGGGCCATAATTAGGCCCAAAACCTCTTAAAGGGCCGGACCTGATCTGGGCCATAATTTGGCCCAGAACGTGGTAGGCTTTTAATGGGCCGGATCTCATATGGGCCACTATTAGGCTCGGAGTGTGGCAGGCCATTAATAGACCGTATCAAATATGGGCCGGCATTTGGCCCAAAACATGGCAACTAGTTAACGGGCCGGCCTACTAGGGTCCTTAAAATCTTGTGGACCTAGAGCTGGTCCGGCCCATTAATGTCGGCGAAATCTCATGGGCCTTTAGCTGGGCCTGCCCATTATGATCCGCAAGAATTTTGTGGGCCTTTACCTGGGTCGACCCATTATTGCCCGTGAAATCTTGTGGGCCTTTAGCTGGGCCAGCCCATTATGGTCCGCAAAATCTCGTGGGCCTTTAGCTGGGCCGGCCCATTATGGTCCGCAAAATCTTGTGGGCCTTTAGTTGGGCCGGCCCATTTAAACTTGTTGGGTCGTGCCACGTGTCGACGTATCATAGGCGCCTTCTGTCCAGTGAGTGGATGACATCTGTCCCGACGATGATCCGACACGTGTTTCCTCTAGCCAATGATGATTTTACACATGGAAAATCCCCATTGGTCGGGGCTGTTAACGGGTTATCGGATCCAAAACCCGACCCGATAGCTTATCTGCGTTCCTTTACGGTGGATGCCATGTGTCGGTCACCCTTGATGAAAGCACTTCTGTGACACGCGATTTATCGTCATGGAAGTGGACACTTTCGTGATGATAATTTTGGTAATGTCATGGAACACTTCTACGACAACACATGTATGACTATCTTGATTCTTTTATAAATTTGTCATGGATGTACATTCATGACAAAAAAAGTGACCTACTGTGACAAACGTGTATCATCACGAAAGTGTATTTTTTTGTAGTGTATGGAGGTGATAAAGAGTTCGTCGTGAAGAGTTGCGTCAATGTAAGCTTTGACACCATTCTGGATGACTCTGAGTCTTGATCTGGATACATATTGAAAGTGGGAGCAATTAGCTATTGTAGCTCCATGCAGAGCATTGTAGACATATAAATTTGCAAAGTGCATACGGATCTGAATGTGGCAGACCCGTTGACTAAACTTCTCCCACAAGCAAAACATGATCACACCTTAGTACTCTTTGGGTGTTAATCACATAGCGATGTGAACTAGATTATTGACTCTAGTAAACCCTTTGGGTGTTGGTCACATGGCGATGTGAACTATGGGTGTTAATCACATAAAGATGTGAACTATTGGTGTTAAAACACATGGCGATATGAACTCGATTATTGAGTCTAGTGCAAGTGGAGACTGAAGGTAATATGCCCTAGAGGCAATAATAAAGTTGTTATTTAAATATTTCCTTATATCATGATAAATGTTTATTATTCATGCTAGAATTGTATTAACCGGAAACTTGATACATGTGTGGATAAATAGACAAAACACCGTGTCCCTAGTAAGCCTCTACTAGACTAGCTCGTTAATCAAAGATAGTTAAGTTTACTAACCATGGACATGTGTTGTCATTTGATGAACGAGATCACATCATTAGAAGAATGATGTGATGGACAAGACCCATCTGTTAGCTTAGCATAATGATCGTTAAGTTTTATTGCTATTGTTTTCTTCATGTCATATACATATTCTTTTGACTATGAGATTACGCAACTCCCAGATACCGGAGGAATACCTTGTGTGCTATCAAATGTCACAACGTAACTGGGTGATTATAAAGATGCTCTACATGTATCTCCGAAGGTGTTTGTTGAGTTGGCATAGATCGAGATTAGGATTTGTCACTCCGAGTATCGGAGAGGTGTCTCTAGGCCCTCACGGTAATACACATCATGATAAGCCTTGCAAGCAATGTGACTAATGAGTTAGTTACGGGATGATGTATTATGAAACGAGTAAAGAGACTTTCCGATAATGAGATTGACCTAGTTGTGAAGATACGACAATCGAATCTCGGGCAAGTAACACATGTTGTCATTATGGTACGACCGATAAAGTTCTTCATAGAATATGTCGGAACCAATATGGGCATCCAGGTTCCGCTGTTGGTTATTGACCGGAGAGGTGTCTCAGTCATGTCTGCATAGTTCTCGAACTCGTAGGGTCCGCATGCTTAATGTTCGATGACGATTTTGTATTATATGAGTCATGTGATTTGCTGACCGAATGTTGTTCGGAGTCTCGGATGAGATCACGGACAGGAGGAGAAGTCTCGAAATGGTCGAGAGGTAAAGATTCATATATTGGACAATTATATTGACACACCGGAAGTGTTCTGGGGGTACCAGGAGCATATCGGGTCACTCGAAGGGGTTCCGGGCATCCCCCGGCAAATACATGGGCCTTAATGGGCCAAGAGGGGGACAGACCAGCCCTAAGAGGCTGGTGCGCCCCATGTAGGCCGAAATAAGGGCGAAGGAAAGAGGAGAAGGGAGAACTGAAGGGAAGGGATTCGGCCTCCCCCTTCCTTCCCTCCTCCCTCCTTCCTTCCCCCTCCGGATGGATATGGAAGGGGGGAGGCCGAATTGGGTGGCGCCCAAGTAGGATTCCTCCTACTTGGGGCGCCCCCTTGGCTTCCTCTCCTCCCCTCCAACCTATATATATGAAGGGGGCGCCGCTAGAACACATAACAACGATTGTTAACCGTGTGCGGCACCCCCCCTCCATAGTTTACGTCTTCGGTCATATTGTCGTAGTGCTTAGGCGAAGCCCTGCGCGGATCACCTCACCATCACCGTCACCATGTCGTCGTGCTGACAAAACTCTCCCTCGAGAATTTTCTGGATCAAGAGTTCGAGGGACGTCATCAAGCGGAACGTGTGCAGAACTCGGACGTGCCGTACGTTCGGTGCTTGATCGGTCGAACGAGAAGAAGTTCGACTACATCAACCGCGTTGTCAAACGCTTCTGCTTTTGGTCTACGAGGGTACATGTACACAGTCTCCCCCTCTCGTTGCTATACATATCCTACATAGATCTTGCGTGAGCATAGGAATTTTTTGAAATTACATGCTATGTTTCCCAACATATTTCCCCTCAGCCCGAGGTGGATCACAAGAAAAGTTCCCAAGTTTTGCTTGCGAGCTGAGTTGGGGTGAAGTGCTGCATGCAACACACACATGCCGTAACTCTACATGCCCCCAAGGTTCTCTATCCCAAAGAGAGTGTTCCCTATGAAGGTCACGAATTAGCGAATGGCTGGGTTTTGTATGCTCGATACCTTCTTGCTAGAGAAGTCGTGCTCATCCTTGACGGAGATGAGGTCCGATGTCCCCAATGCCTCGGCAATAGGTAACCCCCTCCTGCCAAGAACATCGCAGTTATCAAACCCAAACACAATCCACCTCTTCTCGGGCTCATCGAACGCGGCACCCCTCCAAGTGTGCTTGAAGATAGAGAGGAACTCGACGCGGATGTTCCGGTACCACAGGCAGTGGAAGTTGGTGAAAACTCCCATCCTGGCGTTCTCCGCTAGCCATAATAAGTCACTGTGGAGCCCTTGCAACTCCAAGAATGAAGTACATTTCCACGTCATGGCCAGCATCCTACGTCTGCTGACCCACACGTAGTCCTTGTTCACGGGCGCGCAGAAGTTCTCCCCCTCGCCCCGGGAACGCTTCAAACGTGAGCTCGTCGCCTCTTTGCCACGGCAATGGCCGATTTCATCATTTCCTACAAACAACACAAATAAAAAAGAAACGAATATTTTATGTGGGGATCGAGTTCCAATACTACCTAAGATCGATCCTAACAATTACTTTGAATCCTAAGAAAAAGAAAATTATTCGCTTCTCATCTAGGGCAATAACAAAGATGAAATCACCTTAGAAACTTGAAAATAGGCCATGGATCGGAGGAGAAACTCACCGAGGATGAAGATGCACGGAACAAACAAACAAGATCCGTGAAGAAACGAAGGATGGGGGTTGTTAGGGTTTGAGAGAGAGAGATGAGAGTTGGGGCGAAAGGGGGAAGAAGAAGATCCCCTTGGGTAGCGTCAATATATGCATTTGCTCGTCATACGACTGCCCATGCGAGCGGTGCCGCTTGTATGGATCTCTGTCTCGCATTCAAATAGCTCGATCTAGGGTTTGCGTACCTAGGACGACCACCCATACAAGCGGTGTTGCTCGTATGAATGGTCATCAAACTCTCTTGAGGCAAAAACCATTCGATGCAGAGCTCCACACGAGCCGTCATACGAGCGTTGTTGCTCGTATGAAAGGTCGTCTTTCCCTATGTTCCTTGTGCTCGTTCTGGCCACGGCTTCAGACGACCATCCATGTGGGCGGTTTCCATCACATGGAATGCCATCTTCGGCCCTGGTGTCGGTGTCAAAACCGGCCGATCTCGGGTAGGGGGTCCTGAACTGTGTGTCTGAGGGTCGAAGGTAACATGGGACAAGGGGAACACGATGTTTACCCAGGTTTGGGCCCTCTTAATGGAGGTAAAACCCTATGTCCTGCTTGATTGTATTTGATGAGTATAGGGGTTACAAGAGTTGATCTACCTCGAGATCGAAGTGGCCAAACCCTAGATGTCTAGCCTTTATGAATTCTGATGGCCTCTACGGACTAAATCCTCGGTTCGTGGAAGAAGGAAATTACATATCCGGACACCAATCTTGCTATCCACGCATAGGAGAGTCCTACCCGGACATGGGGGGAAGCCTTCCGATTTGTATCTTCACGGCCCATCAGTCCGGCCCACATCCAGTAGACCGGACACTCGAGGACCCCTTAAACCAAGATTCCCTCAGTAGCCCCCGAGCTGGTCTTCAAATGACAATGTAGTATCCGGCTTACGTATTCGGCTTTTGCAAGGCTGCTTCTTCACCACATACTAGGCGGACACCAGTTCGGCTCTGGCTTCCTTGTTCCGTCTTTATGACTCCTTCCCTGTCGCCTCGATTTCCATGCACTGGGCGAATGCGAACGGTCCACCATTTTTTATTAAAAAGAAACACTCGGCCACGCAGGGATCGTGCCTATATAAAGAGATTGAATCCTCGAAGTGCCATCCACATCGCGCAGAGGGAACACCAAGATCAGCCACAAAAAGCCTCCAAACATGGCCAGCGCCCCAGGCTCTTCTTCGCACCCCCATGGCTCTCAAGAGGGTGATTGACAGAGCTGCTTAGTTCCTCATCTTCAGCTGAGTCGGCTCCAGACGCAGGGATATCTTCCCCTCGCAGATCAAGTCTCCGTTCGAGCGAGATTGGCCTCAATAGGCAACGACGTCCTGGCTGAAAATTTCCCCAACCCAAATAGGGAGGAGAGAGTGTGCTTTGTCCCATTCCTTTTGTGGGGATTAGGTTTTCCAATCCATCCCTTTCTCAGGGGTCTATTGGAATTTTATGGCATCTAGCTGCACAACCACACCCCAGGTTTGATTCTGCACATCTCAGGTTTTGTTTCCCTGTACGAGCTATTCTTGGGCATTGAGGCCCATTTCGAACTATGGAAAAAGTTCTTTTGCCTTGTCCCCCGCCATCGAGGAGGTTCCATATTTGAAGTGGGCAGTGCCGAAGTATGGCGTATAGCCGGACCCGGATGCCCCATTGGAACTCCCAAAGAGACATATCCACAATGGTCTTCGGAGTGCTTTTACATGGATGACGCCCCACTGCCGGACCCAGTTCGGCGTGGCCTTCCCAAATTTTCCAGTGCTGCCTTAAAGAAGAGCCTCAACTGGCGTCCCCGAAGTCCCAAGGAGGAGGACAGTGCAGAAATAAAAAGGCTAGTCAGCAAGGTCAGATTATTAGCCCATACTGGGCTCTCGATAACTGATGTTATGGTCACTGCAATAAAAAGATGCGTCCAGCCCCTCCAATCCAGAGTAACCCCCTTATGGTGCTACAACGGACAAGACGATGCGTCTCGTTATAGACGCAATGGTCCGGATACCCCAACCGAACTGGCCATGTTCCTGATCGACCTGTACAATGGAGAGAAGGAAGATTTCCTCCGCTTAAACTATCGGGAAGGTTACTCCATTTATAACCCCATTGAATGGGTAAGATTTTGATTACCTGTGTTGCTTTATTGCTATCACGGCATGCTAATTCAGTTGTTTTTGTTGTTACTAAACAGTGATGAAGGAACATGATCGAGGATGTTTACTATCCTGCACCACATCCAGAGGATCACAATCGCGATGAAGACCCTGGTTTCTGCAAGGATCTGGATATATACATAGAGTTAGATGATGGGGTATTTTATCAAGCGAGCCTTGACAGCTCGGAAGTGGCTATCACCGCCGACTACCCCCGCCCCTATCCCTTCTCCATCGTAAGTATCCGAAGAGCTTTCACAAAGAAGTCCCTGCTTGCACTTTTGTCCATTGTACTAATCCGTAGTTAATAGGATCGGCGCTCGACAGACCGCACCTCCTCAAGGGCGGCCCCTTCGCAGGGTAGTCGTTCAAAAAGAAAGGAGGCTGGGGGCGCCGTAGAACCCTCACCATCTTCAAAAAGGTATGTTCGTTTAATATCATGTTGTCCTAAATATTAGTAGAGGGCCATGAAAATTGTTTTTGCAATTTTAGGATTCTTTTATTTTTTTATTTTTCCATTCAGGTGAAATCATTTAAAAAAAATAATTCGGACTGACTGGGCCGAAGGCCCAGCCAGCCCAGCCGCCGCCGCCTTCCCCGTCGTGGCCGACCGGGACTCCACCGGAGTCCGGCGCCGACACGGCCCCGGTCGGCCCCTCGCGTAGGCCGAGCCCCCCCCCCACCCACTGTTCATAAGGAGCCGGACCCCCCCCCCTCCTCAGCCGCTGCACCCTGCCTCCCGCCGCCGCCTGCGCCATGCCGCCACCCCGCGCCGCGTAGCCGCTGCCGCCCGCTGCAACCGTCTCGCCTCGCTCGTCGGAGCCGCTCCCGCCGTCGCCGGAGCTAGACGTTGCCGCCGCCGGTTTTTCCTCCCTAACCACCCGAACCGGTATAAAACCGAACCGCCGCCCTGGTTTTTTTCGATTTATTGGTTTAGATCGGTTTTATTTTTTTAGGGTTCGCTAATTAGCGAACATTCACATGTTCTTCTCTGTTAGCAAACGATTTCGTTCGTTAGTCTCTAATATCGGACGTTCGTCCAATAGATTTTTCTTTTTAGTTTTAATTTCGGCCAGCGACCTATCCGTAATTACTTTTATCGCAAATTAGTCCCTGATCTTCAAAACTTCGCTACTTTTTGCTCGTTTTTCCAAATCCAGTGAAACCAACGCCAAAATATTCGTCTTGTTCCCCTCTTTCCAGATAATCAACTTGAACATGATTTTGAAAATTTAAAATTTGGTTTCAAGTAGATTTGAATTTGAACTTCTTTTGATCGTAGTTTGAGTTTCGTATCTCCTATTCGATTGATTCTTTTTGCAAATCGAAGCTCTTCTCTTGAACTTTCAATTTAGATCTTTTCTTTTGGGTTTTATCTTTGGATCTTATGCTTGAGTGCTTACGTATGCTATTGTTTGTTCACGATAGAGTTTCCGGAGTGCGAGGCTTGCTACTACGAATCACTAGGGTTTTTCGATCGTCAGCAAGGCAAGTAACACTTTGATCATATCCCTCTATTACCTAGTTTTCATGCATTAGTTTCAACCGTCAAACATTGCATGAGTAGGATTATTAACATGTGGGTATTGGGAAGTAGTTGATGAGGTGGGAACCTATTGCCTTTTTATCAAACCCTAGGAGTTACTACGTTATGCTTACACTGCTACGCTATGCTCGTAGACGTGGTTTGGTTTTTGAGAGAATTCATGAAAGATGTGAGAGTTATTATTAATTAAGGTTTAACTTAAGGTGACTATTTTTAATACACATCTGGGTGGATTGATTGTGGGCACCTGGGGAATCCAGTGTTGTCCAAGGAGATCCCGGGGTACCCGTGTGATCATTCTATGGTTCGCCACCCAGGCTCAAAGGGATCATAAGATTATATCATGCTAGAAACTTTCGTGTGCAGCCACAAGCCATTATGGGCTCTGGCATAGTTGAGTAAGTTGTGGGAATCCTTTCCATGATAGGCTAGTAGATATAAGGGATTGTAGGTGTACTGTAACATCCCAAATTTCCAATTTGGAATGTTATACATAGGTCATCATATGCATATCATATTTCTTTTGCATTTTGGCTTTGTGATCCCAAGATCCTAAAAAACTCAAGGACCCACAGAGAGAGTTGGGGATTTTATTTGATTTCATATTTGATTTTTCTCAAATATTGAAAACTGGATCACTTTGGTTTTAATTATTTTTCTCTCCGAAATTATTTCATATCAAAAATATATGAGAGGAGATAATATGACTTCTCCAAAATAAATGAAATATTGGAGGAAAATAATAAAATCAAATAAATTATTTATTTGGATTTTATTGCTATTTTATTTGAATTAGAAAAATATGCATTTTTCAAAGTTGCATTTTTAGGCCAAGAAAATGTTCACTTAGTTCTAAATATTTCATTTAGACCGCAAAAATTTGTTTCGGCATTTTTAGATTATTTATTTATTTATTTAGGATTTCTCGGCGGAATCTATTTAAAAAAGGGCTTCCGGACCGAGCAGGCCCGCAGCCCAGCTGGCCCATCCAAGCGCCGCCACCTTCCCGAGTCGGGCGCGACACAGACTCACCGGAGTCCGGCCGCGCCACGCCGCCGCGTCGCCCCTTGCACAAGTCGGAGCCCCCCAGGGCCTTTATAAGTCACCACCCCCCGACGCCTCTCACCCCACCGCCCGCAGCCGCCGTCCTACGCCGCCACCGCCGCTGCCGCCTGCCGCCTCCGCCGCCACTTGCCGCTGCCACTCCGCCGCCACCCCGTGCCTCGCCGGAGCCCCCCCGGAAGCCGCCACCGCCGCCGGATTTGCCGGTTCTCGTCAGTTTTCTTTCGGTTTTAGGTAAAACCGCCAGTTTTCTCAAAAACCCTAGATTTTTTAGGTCGGTTTGGTTTTTTCGGTTTAGTTATTTAGCGGACGTTCGTTCGTTCATTTTAACTAGCGTTGTTCGCCGGCTAGGTTTAGACAGCGAGCGTTCATTCGTTAGTCTTTTATTTTTATTTTATTTTCAGCCAGGGACCTATCCACGATTACTTTTATCGCAAATTAGCCCCTAATCTTCAAACCCTCGCTGTTTCTAAACCGTTTGTCCAAATCCAATGAAACCAATGCCAAAATCTTCGTTTCGAAACCCTATTTCTGTTTAATCAACTTGAACAAGGTTTTGACAAATTAAAATTTGGTTTCAAGCAGATTTGTCTTCAAAGTTCTTTTGACTGTAGTTTCAGTTCGGTATCTCCGTTTTGATTGATTCTTTTTGCAAATCGAACCTCTTCAGTTGAACTTTCAGATTGGATCTTCTTATTTGAAGTTTTGCCCTTGCATATTTGCTTGATTGCTTATGTGTGCTATTGTTTGTTTGCGATAGAATTCCCGGAGTGCGCAACGTGCTAATACGAGTCACTAGGTTTTGCGGATCATCAGCAAGGCAAGTAACACATTGAACATACCCCCTTATTACCCAGTTTTTAAGCATTAGTTACAACCCTCAAATATTGCATGAGTAGGATCACTTAACATATGGGCTTGGGAAGTAGATGATGAGGTAGAACCTATTACCCTTTTTATTATGAAACCCCTAGGAGTTACTTCTACGTTATGCTTATATCGCCATGTTATGCTCGTAGACATGGATTGGGCCTGAGTGTATCCATGACAGATGTGAGATTATTAATTAAAGGTTTAGTTAAGGTGTCTACTTAAACACACATCTGGGTGGATTGGTTGTGGGCACTTGGGGATATACCAGTGTTGTCCTTTTTGGTTCGCCACCCAGGCTCAAAGGGATCATAAGATTATTCATACTGGAAACTTCTGTGTGCAGCCACAAGCCATTATGGGCTCTGGAATAGTTGAGTAAGTTGTGGGAAACCTTTCCATGATGGGCTAGCAGATGTAGGGGATTGTAGGTGTACCGGCCTACCTATCGGTTAAGGGGACCTCTTCGGAAAGACTATGTCTCGGTCATCCATTTCTCAAACATCATGCAGTGCGAGAAATACAACGGAGGAGATCAAGTGTTGTGGGGAAAAGTGCGCAAACCTCTGTAGAGTGTACAAACTAATCATGGTTAGCCATGTCCCCGGTTATGGACATCTTGAGTATCTGGTTCTTGAATTATCATGTGGATCTCATCACTCTAAATTAATTTGTTGGGATGTTAATTACTTTTAATTGGGATTGAGATTGGGATTTACCATTCTCAATGTTTATCAACTACCATGATAGTTAAATAAAATATATTCTTTTGTTGTAAGAAAAAATTGGCTTTTCGCAAAAACATTGTAACCATAGAGCCTCCACTAGCCATATATGCATGTAGTGATAGCTTTTAATTGTTCATTGCTCTACTGTGTTATCTTGCCAGCATATTCCATGTGCTGACCTGTTTCGGGCTGCAACATATCATGTTGCAAACTTTTTAGACGAAGAGTAAGGTGCGCTAGGTCATTGTTTTGCACTCAGCTATGCTGTTGGAGTTGATGGAGTCACTTTATCTTCCAAGTCTTCCGTTGTTATATTATTTAGATGGCCTTAAGCCATATTATTGTATTAATTTCTCTCTTGAGTCTATCGATGTCATAAGTGTGTGATTGCTACTCTGTTATAAAGCCTTCGAAGTACTGTGTGTGTCAGCATTTCTGATCTAGGGATGACACTTATACACAGAGATTTGACCGCCTGAGGTTGGATCGCTACAAGATGGTATCAAAGCACACGCTGAATGTAGGACACGACCACTAAGATCAGCCAGAGGTCACTCTTCTCTACTCATTTCTGACTTCTCTCCATCTTCTACTCTATAGGATGGCGGACACAAGGAACAAGTTTACACAGCCGGATGAAGACACACCTTTTGGGCGACACTTGAAGGAAGTCACTAGGTACCTGAACATTGGAATACCAACGTTCACCGGGACCTACACCGCCAATTTACCAGAAGAGGAGCGTTGGATGATTCGAGTTCAAGTTCCAGGAAGGACATTCATGCCAGTAACTGAGCCCATAGATTTTTCCTTTGATGCCCCAACCTGGAGTCTAGGAAAGAGCATGGCAGCCCACATCGCCATAGGACGCATCGGCGAAGTTTATCACAAGGATCTTAAGGACACCATCTACAGATATGTGGGTGCTGAGATGAGCAATGGGAGATGATCAGCACCAGGAGGGACAGGTCCATTGCAGCTTTCATACAGGAGTTAAACCAGCACATTCGTCGCCAGGAGAACCAAATGTGCGCAAGCATGATAGATCTGAAGAAGTTGATGACTAGGAACATGGAGCTGGAAGAGGAACTCAAGTCTACACACGACAGATATGAGGAGGAAATCACCATACTAGTGGAGAATAATGATGACCTGACAAGGAAGCTAGGAGTATTCATGGGAGACCCTGCGCCAGGAGGAGATGACGACCATCCCAAGGACAACATCATCATCGACGACACCGACTCCGACCCCAGTGATGATAATTATGAAGACGAAGCAGGAGCAGATATCAAGGAGTCTTCTACCGATCAAAATTTCTAGTAGACCACCATATTATTAGTAGTATTTCCCCCATGTATATATTAGTAATCCGAGCACTATAACGATAGTTAGATCGATTGTATGCCCTTGCTTGAAATTGATTTGGTGTGATATGATTGTGTTTGTCTCATGTGCATATGGGTAGTGCTTTCTCACTAGACCTCATTCTATTCTAATCTCTCCCCTCTAAACCCATTAGATGCCTCCGAGACATGACCCCGGATTTGTCTTCCCACCGGAGCTCACTCAGTTGATCCAACAGCAGAATACACTCATGCAGTTGCTAGTTCACAATCAAGGCAACAACAACAACAACAACAACAACAACAACAACAACAACAACAATAACAACAATCCAACGCCACCACCTCCAGTTGACAACTTAGCCCGTTTTCTGAGGTTACAACTCCCGGTGTTTTCCAGTAGCACCGAGCCCATAGTTGCTGCTGACTGGCTACGCAGGATTGGAAGGGAGTTGACCATTGCAGGTTGCATAGATGCTGAGAAGGTGCGTTTTCCGCACACCAATTGGATGGACCTGCAGCCTCATGGTGGGAGAATTACACGGCCACCTTCCCTATAGCCAACGTTACTTGGGAGCAGTTTCAGCAAGCGTTCCACACTACTCGTGTCTCAACTGGAGCTATGAGCATGAAGAAGCATGAGTTTCGCAACTTACGCCAGGGCAACCGTACTGTGGGGCAGTACGTGGATGAGTTTAGCAAGTTAGCCTGCTATGCCCCAGATTATGTGGCCACAAATTCCACGAAGCAAGAGAAGTTTATGGAAGTGCTGAATGATGAGATGAGTATGCAGTTAATGGTGGCAACATTTAACAACTACCAGGAGTTGGTAGATAAGGCTCTTATGATTGAAGGAAAAGCAGCAGCAAATTGAGAGCCGCAAAAGGAAGAACGGACAAGGGAAGTACAATTCAGGAGCTCAGCGGAAGCCTCGTTTTACCCCGAACTCGGGAGGATATGCCCATAACCATGGAGGCCATAAACACAATGGAGGAAGTTCGCATAACCACAGTGGCCCTAGGAATGGAAATGGAAATGGAGCAAGCAGTCAGAACCACTCTAACCCAAGCACACCCGCCAAGAAGGACCAAAGTCACGTTACTTGTTTCAAGTGCGGGAAGACTGGACACTACGCCAATGAGTGTCCTGAACTCAAGAATGGAAATGGCAATGGAAGCTTTGGGAAGAAGCCCAACTCTTTCAACAAGGGACAAGTGAACCATGTGAACGTGGAGGAGGTTGAGGAGCGGCCAGATGCAGTTATCGGTAAGTTTTTGGTTAAGTCATTTACTGCAATAGTTCTTTTTGATACTGGTGCATTGCATTCATACATATCAAGGGGATTTGTGGATAAGTATAAGTTGCCCAACAAAGTTCTTAAGACACCTATGTTAGTAAGCTCACCTAAAGCGGAGTATATGGCAAGCAGTGGATGTTTTCAGATGCCATTGACCATAGGTAGGCATGTTTTCCCCTCAGACTTAATAATTTTGGAAGCACAAGGATTGGATGTGATACTCGGTATGGATTGGCTATCGATGTATGGAGGAAACATCGATTGCGCCAGTAAGTCAATTCTGCTCACCACACCGGAGTGAAAGAGGATTAAGTATGTATCCAGGCATAAACCAAAGAGGACTCATGTAAATTCCCTCACGGGAGTTGCTCAGGAGGAAGTGCCTGTAGTGAAGGATTACCCGGATGTATTTCCAGAGGAACTACCAGGCATGCCGCCGGATCGAGACATTGAGTTTTTGATAGAGCTATTGCCAGGCACCGGACCAATATCGAAGAGACCATACCGGATGACCGCTAATGATCTGGAGGAGATTAAGAAATAGATTAGGGAGTTATTGGAGAAAGGTTACATTCGCCGAAGTTCATCACCATGGGGAGCGCCAGTGCTCTTGGTTGACAAGAAGGATAAATATTTGAGAATGGTAGTTGATTATCGTGCATTGAATGAAGTGACGATCAAGAAAAAGTACCCACTGCCGATGATCAATGACTCGTTTGACCAGCTACAAGGAGCTAAAGTATTTTCCAAGATCGATCTTCGATCAAGATACCACTAGTTGAAGATCCGAAAACAGGATATACCTAAGACAGCCTTCACCATAAGGTACGGGCTTTACGAGTACATGGTTATGTCATTTGGATTGACCAATGCCCCAGCCTATTTCATGAGTATGATGAACAAGGTGTTCATGGAGTTTTTGGATAAGTTTGTTGTGGTGTTCATTGATGATATTTTGGTATACTCGAAGAATGAAGATGAACACAAGGAGCATTTGCGTTTAGTTCTCGAGAAGCTCGGGGAACATCAGTTATATGCCAACTTCAGCAAATGTGAGTTTTGGTTGAAGGAAGTTGGATTCCTTGGAAATGTTATATCAGGAGAAGGTATAGCAGTAGACCCTACTAAGCTTCAGTCAGTCACTGAGTGGTTGGCACCCACCTCAGTTGGAGAGATCCGCAGTTTTCTTGGACTCGCGGGATATTATCAGAGATTCATTGGTAATTTCTCTAAGATTGCGAAGCCTATGATGGAGTTGTTGAACAAGGACACCAAGTTCAAATGGATAGATGAATGTGAGGCAAGTTTCCAGGAGTTGAAGAAACGTCGGGTTACAGCCCCAGTGCTGATTCTGCTGGATATATGCAAGGATTTCCAAGTGTATTGCGACGCGTCTCGCTTAGGACTTGTAGGTGTACTTATGCAAGATGGAAGAGTTGTTTCATATGCCTCACGATAGCTTCAACCGCATGAGTTGAATTATGCCACGCATGATTTGGTGTTAGTAGCAGTAGTGCATGTGCTCAAGACCTGGAAACATTTTCTTATTGGAAACCATTGTGACGTGTACACGGATCATAAGAGTTTGAAGTACATTTTAACACAGAAGGAGTTGAATCTCAGGCAAAGGAGATGCTTGGAGCTTATAAAGGATTATGATATGAGGTTGCATTATCATCCAGGCAAGGCTAATGTCATAGCAGACGCCTTGAGCCGGAGGAGTTACGCCAATACCATCGTAAGCGAAGGATTGCCAAAGGAGTTAGCTGAAGATCTCAGGGAGATACGTTTGGAGATAGGCCCTAGAGGTTTTGTTGTAGCATTAGAAATTTAGTCGACATTGTTGGGAAAAAATCGAGAAGCTCAGAAGGATGATAAGGAGATTGCTGAGATAAGGGAGAAAATGGGCAAAGGAAAAGCCAAGGGTTTTCGTGAGGATGAGCATGACACCTTGTGGTTTGAGGACCGTGTTTATGTGCCCAATAATGCAGAGATCAGGAAGTTGATACTTCAGGAAGCTCATGACTCGCCATACTCGATACACCCCAGAAACACCAAGATGTATCTGGATTTGAAGGAGCATGTCTGGTGGACTGGTATGAAGAAGGATATTGCCGAGTATGTAGCCGTATGTGATGTATGTCAGAGAGTGAAGGCAGAACATCAGAAGCCAGCAGGAATACTGCAGCTATGCCGATACCCGAATGGAAGTCGGATAAGCATGGCATGGATTTCATCACCGGATTATCTAGGACTCGATCGGGATATGATTCTATTTGGGTAGTAGTGGATCGTTTGACCAAAGTGGCTCACTTTATCCCAATGAAAACCACCTATACAAGTGCGAAATTGGCCAATATATATGACCAGGATCGTATGCCTGCATGGAGTTTCGAGGACCATCGTATCAGATAGAGGAACCCGGTTTAGTTCAAAGTGTTGGCACCATCTGCACCAGACTTTGGGTACCAGGCTAGAGTTCAGTACAACTTTTCATCCGCAGACAGATGGACAGACCGAGAGAGTCAATTAGATTCTGGAGAACATGTTGAGAGCTTGTGCGCTCGATTATGGATCTAGTTGGGATGATAATTTGCCTTACGTAGAGTTCTCTTACAACAGCAATTATCAAGCTAGTCTGAAGATGGCACCTTTTGAAGCTTTGTATGGAAGAAGGTGCAGAACACCGTTGATGTGGGATGAAGTTGGAGACACCAGTTATTCGGACCAGATTTTATCAAAGATTCAGAAGAGAAGGTGAAGCTGATTCGAGACAGACTGAAGGTAGCTCAGTCCAGGCAGAAGAGTTATGTAGACTCAAAACGCAAGGAGGTAGTCTATGAAATCGGAGATAGAGCCTATCTTCGTGTGTCACCTCTGCGAGGAGTTAAACGTTTTGGAGTTAAAGGAAAGTTAGCCCCAAGATTTGTAGGGCCATACCGAGTTTTGGAACATATGGGAGAAGTTGCCTACAAGATGGAGTTACCCGAAGGACTGTCAGGAGTTCATGATGTGTTTCACGTTTCCCAGTTGAAGAAGTATCATACTGAGATGGCCGATATTCCTCTAAGAGATATAGTGCCCTAGAAGCAATTCAATTGGATAGTGATCTGACCAATGAGGAGAAACCCGTGAAGATTCTCGAGTTTTCCAGCCGAGTTACACGCAGTAAGGTTATCAAGTTTTGCAAAGTTCAGTGGAGCCACCATATCAAGGATGAAACCACCTGGGAACGAGAGGATGATCTACGGAAAGACCACCCACACCTATTTTCTAGCCAACCCGAATCTCAAGGGCGAGATTCACCTTAAGGGGGGTAGGTTTGTAACATCCCAAATTTCCAATTTGGAATGTTATACATAGGTCATCATATGCATATCATATTTCTTTTGCATTTTGGCTTTGTGATCCCAAAATCCTAAACAACTCAAGGACCCACAGAGAGAGTTGGGGATTTTATTTGTTTTCATATTTGATTTTTCTCAAATGTTGAAAAGTGGATCACTTTGTTTTAATTATTTTTCTCTCCAAAAATTATTTCATGTCAAAAATATATGAGAGGAGATAATATGACTTCTCCAAAATAAAAGAAATATTGGAGGAAAAATGTTAAAATCAAATAAATTATTGTATTTGGATTTTATTGCTATTTTATTTGAATTAGAAAATATGCATTTTTCAAAGTTGCATTTTTAGGCCAAGAAAATGTTCATTTAGTTCTAAATATTTAATTTAGACGGGGAAAATTTGTTTTGGCATTTTTAGATTTGTTTTATTTATTTATTTAGGATTTTCTTGGCAGAATCTATTTAAAAAAAGGGCTTCCGGACCGAGCTGGGCCGCAGCCCAGCCGGCCTATCCAAGCGCCGCCGCCTTCACGAGTCGGGCACGACACGGACTGCCCGGAGTCCGGCCACGCCACGCCGCCGCGTCGCCCCTCGCACAAGTCGGAGCCCCCCCAAGGGCCTTTATAACCCCCCCCCCCCGACGCCTCTCACCGCAGCCGCATGCCTCCTCCGCCGCCGCACCGCCGCCTGCCGCAGCCGCCCCGCTGCCACTCAGCTGTCGCGCCGCCGCCCCGCAGCCCCACGCCACCCCGCGCCTTGTCGGAGCCCTACCAGAAGCCACCGCCATCGGAACCGCTGCCGCCGCCGGATTTGCCGGTTCTCGTTGGGTTTTTTTGGTTTTAGGTCAAACCGCCGGTTTTCTCAAAAACCCTAAAAAAAATTAGGTCGGTTTGGTTTTTCTCGGTTTAGTTATTTAGCGGACATTCGTCCGTTCGTTCATTTTAATGAGCGTTGTTTGCCAGTTAGGTTTAGACAGCGAACGTTCGTTCGTTAGTCTTTTATTTTTATTTTATTTTCTGCCAGGGACCTATCCGCGATTACTTTGATCGCAGATTAGCCCCTGATCTTCAAACCCACGCCGTTTCTAAACCGTTTGTCCAAATCCAGTGAAACCAACGCCAAAATCTTCGTTTCGAAACCCTATTTCTAGTTAATCAACTTGAACAAGGTTTTGACAAATTAAAATTTGGTTTCAAGCAAATTTGTCTTTGAAGTTCTTTTGACCGTAGTTTCAGTTCCGTATCTCCGTTTGGATCGATTCTTTTTGCAAATCGAACCTCTTAAGTTGAACTTTCATATTGGATCTTCTTATTTGAAGTTTTCCTCTTGCATATTTGCTTGAATGCTTATGTATGCTATTGCTTGTTTGCGATAGAATTCCCGGAGTGCGCGGCATGCTACTACGAGTCACTAGGTTTTGCGGATCATCGGCAAGGCAAGTAACACATTGATCATACCCCTTTATTACCCAGTTTTTATGCATTAGTTACAACCCTCAAACATTGCATGAGTAGGATCTCTTAACATGTGGGTTTGGGAAGTAGATGATGAGGTAGAAGCTATTACCTTTTTATTATCAAACCCCTGGGAGTTACTTCTACGTTATGCTTATATCGCCATGCTATGCTCGTAGATGTGGATTGGGTGTGAGTGTATCCATGACAGAGGTGAGATTACTAATTAAAGGTTTACTTAAGGTGGCTACTTAAACACACATCTGGGTGGATTGGTTGCGGGCACCTGGGAATATACCAGTGCTATCCTTTTTGGTTCGCCACCCAGGCTCAAAGGGGTCATAAGATTATTCATGCTGGAAACTTCCGTGTGCAGCTACAAGCCATTATGGGCTCTGGCATAGTTGTGTAAGTTGTGGGAAACCTTTCCATGATGGGCTAGCAGATGTAGGGGATTGTAGGTGTACCGGCCTATCTATCGGTTAAGGGGACCTCTTCGGAAAGACTGTGCCTCGGTCATCCGTTTCTCAAACATCATGCATTGCGAGAAATACACTGGAGGAGATTGAGTCTTGTGGGGAAAAGTGCGCAAACCTCTGTAGAGTGTACAAACTAATCACGGTTAGCCGCGTCCCCGGTTATGGACATCTTGAGTATCTGGCTCTTGAATTATCATGTGGATCTCATCACTCTAAATTAATTTCTTGGGATGTTAATTACTTTTAATTGGGATTGAGATGGGGATTTACAATTCTCAATGTTTATCAACTACCATGATAGTTAAATAAAATATATTCCTTTATTGTAGGGGAAAAATGGCTTTTCAGAAGAAAAAAACACTGTAACCATAGAGCCTCCACCAGCCATATATGCATGTAGTGATAGCTTTTACTTGTTCATTACTCTACTGTGTTATCTTGCCAGCATATTCCATGTGCTGACCTGTTTCGGGCTGCAACATATCATGTTGCAGACTTTTCAGACGAAGAGTAAGGTGCGCTAGGTCGTTGTCGTGCACTCAGCTATGTCGTTGGAGTTGATAGACTCACTTTATCTTTGAAGTCTTCTAATGTTATCTTATTTAGATGGCCTTAAGCCATATTATTGTATTAAGTTCTCTCTTGAATCTATCGATGTAACAAGTGTGTGATTGCTACTATGTTATAAATCCTTTGAAGTACTGTGTATGTCAGCATTACCGATCCTGGGATGACACTTATACACAGAGATTTGACCGAGTGAGGTTGGATCGCTACATGTACTGGCCTATCTATGGGTTAAGGGGACCTCTTCGGAAAGACTGTGTCTCGGTCATCCGTTTCTCAAACATCATGCAGTGCGAGAAATACAACAGAGGAGATCGAGTCTTGTGCGGAAAAGTGTGCAAACCTCTGCAGAGTGTACAAACTAATCATGGTTAGCCGTGTCCCCGGTTATGGACATCTTGAGTATCTAGTACTTGAATTATTATGTTGATCTCATCACTTTTCTTAACTAATTTGTTGGGTTATTAATATTATTTTGGGATTGAGTTGGGGTTACCTTCTCAATGTTTTCAACAAACTTTGTAGTTAAATAAATTATATTCCTTTGTTGTAGGAAAAAATTAGCTTTATGCAAATGATAACCATGGAGCCTCCACCAGCCATATATGCATGTAGTGATAGATGTTATTTTCTTCATTGCACTATAGGTTTATCTTGCCAGCATATTCCATGTAGTGACCTACACAGGCAGCGACGTATTATGTTGTAGAATTTTCAAACGAAGAGTAAGGTGTGCTAGGTCGTTGTCGTACACTCAGTTTTGCCGTGGAGTTGGGTGGAATCATTTACCTTTGAAGCTTCCGCGGTTATCTTTTAGATGGTCTTCAGCCATATTATTGTAATAAGTACTCTTTTGAGACACTCGATGAGTGTGTGATCGAACTCTGTTATAAATCATCGAGTACTGTGTGTGTCAACAATACCGATCCAGGGATGACACTTATGCATAGAGACTTGACCGTCTGAGGTCGAGTCGCTACAATGGGTATCTGGCTCGCGGGGCTCGGAAATCCGAACATAGATGGTCCTTAATTTAGGGGAGGAAGCGTTCTCAGCTTGCTCCTCCACGACGGCTACCAAGTGGGTAATCGGTGGGGAATTGATCTCCCTTTGATCGAGTTTGAGCCCAATCTGATCATAGTCTGTTGCGACCCCCAGGGCAGCGATGAGACCTAGCAGCTCGTTCAAGGACGATACATCTGTCGGGTCCATCTTTTCAGAGTGTTCGAGGCTGATACGGAGATGATATTTGGCTAATGTGGGGGCCATCGTTGGGTTAACGGCTGAGCGAGTGCCCATGGTTAAACTGCCGAGCTGGAGGACCTGTCCTGGAGCAAGGGTCCTTCTAGAAGTGATGTCATCATTAATGGCAAGGCGAGCCATCGATCCTTCTATCGACAACACAAAGGAACTCTCAATGAAAGCACCAATGTCGGTGTCAAAACCGGTCAATCTCAGGTATGGGGTCCCAAACTGTGTGTCTGAGGATCGAAGGTAATAGGGGACAAGGGGAACACGATGTTTACCCAGGTTCGGGCCCTCTTAATGGAGGTAAAACCCTACATCCTCCTTCATTGTATTTGATGAGTATAGGGGTTACAAGAGTTGATCTACCTCGAGATCGAAATGGCTAAACCCTAGATGTCTAGCCTGTATGAATTCTGATGGCAAATAAATAGAACTCTAAAACTTAATAAATGATGGGTTGTGCTAAACTTAATTTGCATGCTATGTATGGATGATTTGTGCTATTTTCTATCCGAACTTTTGAAGGAAATATGCCCTAGAGGCAATAATAAAGTTGTTATTTTATATTTCCTTATTCAAGATAAAGTTTTATTATTCATGCTAGAATTATATTGATCGGAAACTTAAATACATGTGTGAATACATAAACAAATACCGTGTCCCTAGTAAGCCTCTACTAGACTAGCTCGTTGATCAAAGATGGTTAAGGTTTCCTAACCATGGACAAGAGTTGTCATTTGATAACAGGATCACATCATTAGGAGAATGATGTGATGGACAAGACCCATCCGTTAGCTTAGCATAATAATCGTTTAGTTTAATGCTATCGATTTCTTCATGTCAAATACATATTCCTTCGACTATGAGATTATGAAACTCCCGGATACCAAAGGAATACCTTGTGTGATATCAAATGTCACAACATAACTGGGTGATCATAAAGATGCTCTACAGGTATCTCCGAAGGTGTTTGTTGAGTTGGCTTAGATCAAGATTAGGATTTGTCACTCCAAGTATCGAAGAGGTATCTCTGGGCCCTCATGGTAATACACATCATAAGCTTGCAAGAAACCGACTAAGGAGTTAGTCACAAGGTGATGTATTACGGAACTAGTAAAGAGACTTGCCAGTAACGAGATTGAACTAGGTATGAAGATACTGACGATCGAATCTCGGGCAAGTAACATACCGATGGACCAAGAGAATTATGTATGTTGTCATAACGGTTCGACCGATAAAGATCTTCGTAGTATATTGATGTCTACTACACAACCTTCTTCTTGTAGACGTTGTTGCACCTCCAAGTGCAGAGGTTTGTAGGACAGTTGCAAATTTCCCTCAAGTGGATGACCTAAGGTTTATCAATCCGTGGGAGGCGTAGGATGAAGATGGTCTCTCTCAAACAACCCTGCAACCAAATAACAAAGAGTCTCTTGTGTCCCCAACACACCCAATACAATGGTAAATTGTATAGGTGCACTAGTTCGGTGAAGAGATGGTGATACAAGTGCAATATGGATGGTAGATATAGGTTTTTGTAATCTGAAAATATAAAAACAGCAAGGTAGCAAATGATAAAAGTGAGCGAAAACGTTATTGCAATGCTAAGAAACAAGGCCTAGGGTTCATCCTTTCACTAGTGCAAGTTCTCACAACAATAAAAACATAATAGGATCATATAACTATCCCTCAACATGCAACAAAGAGTCACTCCAAAGTCAGTAATAGCGGAGAACAAACGAAGAGATTATTGTAGGGTATGAAACCACCTCAAAGTTATCCTTTCTGATCGATCTATTCAAGCGTCCGTAGTAAAATAACACAAAGCTATTCTTTTCGTTCAATCTATCCTAGAGTTCGTACTAGAATAACACCCCAAGACACAAATCAACCAAAACCGTAATGTCACCTAGATACTCCAATGTCACCTCAAGTATCCATGGGTATGATTATATGATATGCATCACACAATCTCAGATTCATCTATTCAACCAGCACAAAGAACTTCAAAGAGTGCCCCAACGTTTCTACCGGAGAGTGAAGACGAAAACGTGTGCCAACCCTATGCATAAGTTCACGAGGTCACGGAACTCGCAAGTTGATCACCAAAACATACATCAAGTGGATCACGTGATATCCCATTGTCACCACAGATAAGCACATGCAAGACATACATCAAGTGTTCTCAAATCATTATAGACTCAATCCAATAAGATAAATTCAAAGGGAAAACTCAATCCATTACAAGAGAGTAGAGGGGGAGAAACATCATAAGATCCAACTATAATAGCAAAGCTTGCGATACATCAAGATCGTGCCGAATCAAGAACACAAGAGAGAGAGATCAAACACATAGCTACTGGTACATACCCTCAGCCCCGAGGGTGAACTACTCCCTCCTCGTCATGGAGAGCGCTGGGATGATGAAGATGGCCACCGGAGAGGGATTCCCCCCTCCGGCAGAGTGCCAGAACGGGTCTAGATTGGTTTTCGGTGGCTACAGAGGCTTGCGGCGGTGGAACTCCGATCTAGGTTTATTTATGGAAGTTTGGGTATATATAAGAGGTGTTGGAGTTGGAAACAAGTCAGGGGGTTCCCCGAGGTGGCCACGAGGTAGGGGGCGCGCCCAGGGGGTAGGGCGCGCCCCCCACCCTCGTGGTGGCCTCGGGACTCTTCTGGCCCATCTCTAGTACTCTGTGGGCTTCTTCTGGTCCAAAAATGATCTCCATGAAATTTCTGGTCAATTGGACTCCATTTGGTTTTCTTTTTCTGCGATACTCAAAAACAAGGAAAAAACAGAAACTGGCACTGGCTCTAGGTTAATAGGTTAGTCCCAAAAATCATATAAAATAGCATATAAATGCATATAAAACATCCAAGGTTTATAATATAATAGCATGGAACAATCAAAAATTATAGATACGTGGGAGATGTATCAAGCATCCCCAAGCGTAATTCCTGTTCGTCCTCGAGTAGGTAAATGATAAAAACAGAATTTTTGATGTGGAATGCCACCTAACATATTTATCAATGTAATCTTATTTATTGTGGAATGAATATTCAGATCCATAAGATTCAAGACAAAAGTTTAATATCGACATAAAAATAATAATAGTTCAAGCATACTAACAAAGCAATTATGTCTTCTCAAAATAACCTGGCCAAAGAAAGCTATCCCTACAAAATCACATAGTATGGCTATGCTCTATCTTCATCACACAAAATATTTAAATCATGCACAACCCCTATGACAAGCCTAGCAATTGTTTCATACTTTTGATGTTCTCAAACTTTTTCAATCTTCACGCAATACATGACCGTGATCCATGGACATAGCACTATAGGTGGAATAGAATGGTGGTTGTGGAGAAGACAAAAAGGATAAGATAGTCTCACATCAACTAGGTGTATCAACGGGCTATGGAGATGCCCATCAATAGATATCAATGTGAGTGAGTAGGGATTGCGATGCAACGGATGCACTAGAGCTATTAGTGTATGAAAGCTCAAAAGGAAACTAAGTGGGTGTTCATCCAACTTGCTTGATCACGAAGAACTAGGGCACTTTGAGGAAGCCCATCATTGGAATATACAAGCCAAGTTCTATAATGAAAGATTCCAACTAGTATATGAAAGTGAAAACATAGGAGACTCTCTATCATGAAGATCAAGGTGCTACTTTGAAGCACAAGTGTGGTAAAAGGATAGTAGCATTGTCCCTTCTCTCTTTTTCTCTCTTTTTTTGGGCCTTCTCTTTTTTTATGGCCTTTTTCTCTTTTTTTATTTTTCGTTCGGAGTCTCATCCCGACTTGTAGGGGAATCATAGTCACCATCATCCTTTCCTCACATGGGACAATGCTCTAATAATGATGACCATCACACTTTTATTTACTTACAACTCAAGAATTACAATTCGATACTTAGAACAAAATATGACTCTATATGAATGCCTCCGATGGTGTTCCGAGATGTGCAATGAATCAAGAGTGACACGTATTAAAGAATTATGAATGGTGGCTTTGCCACAAATACGATGTCAACTACATGATCATGCAAGGCAATATGAAAATGATGGAGCGTGTCATAATAAAGGAACGGTGGAAAGTTGCATGGTAATATATGTCGGAATGGCTATGGAAATGACATAATAGGTAGCTATGGTGGTTGTTTTGAGGAAGGTATATGGTGGGTTTATGGTACCGGCGAAAGTTGCGCGGTACTAGAGAGGCTAGCAATGGTGGAAGGGTGAGAGTGCGTATAATCCATGGACTCAACATTAGTCATAAAGAACTCACATACTTATTGCAAAAATCTATTAGTTATCGAAAAAAAGTACTACACGCATGCTCCTAGGGGGATAGATTGGTAGGAAAAGACCATCGCTCATCCCCGACCGCCACTCATAAGGAAGACAATCAAAAAATAAATCATGCTCCGACTTCATCACATAACGGTTGACCATACGTGCATGCTACGGGAATCACAAACTTCAACACAAGTATCTCTCAAATTCACAACTACTCAACTAGCATGACTCTTATATCACCATCTTCATACCTCAAAACAATCATCAACTATCAAACTTCACATAGTATTCAATGCACTTTATATAAAAGTTTTTATTATATCCCTCTTGGATGCCTATCATATTAGTACTAAATTTATAACCAAAGCAAATTACCATGCTGTTTAGAGACTCACAGAATGATATAAGTGAAGCACAAGAGTTCATCTATTTCTTCAAACTAAAACCACCGACGTGCTCTAAATAGATATAAGTGAAGCACTAGAGCAAAGGACAAACTACTCCAAGAGATATAAGTGAAGATCAATGAGTAGTCGAATAATTATGTAACTATATGAAGACCTTCTAACATTTAAGAATTTCAGATCTTGATATTTTATTCAAACAGCAAGCAAAACAAAAGAAAATAAAATGATGCTTCAAGCAAAACACATATCATGTGGTGAATAAAAATATAGCTCCAAGTAAAGTTACCGATGAACGAAGACGAAAGAGGGGATGCCATTCGGGGCATCCCCAAGCTTAGGCTCTTGGTTGTCCTTGAATATTACCTTGGGGTGCCTTGGGCATCCCCAATCTTAGGCTCTTGCCACTCCTTATTCCATAGTCCATCGAATCTTTACCCAAAACTTGAAAACTTCACAACACAAAACTTAACAGAAAACTCGTAAGCTTCGTTAGTATAAGAAAATAAATAAGCACTTAGGTACAGTTGTGAACTCATTATAAATTCATATTGGTGTAATATATACTATATTCCGACTTATCTATGGTTCATACCCTCCGATACTACTCATAGATTCATCAAAATAAGCAAACAACACATAGAAAATAGAATCTGTCAAAAACAGAACAGTCTATAGAAATATGGAGGTTTCGAATACTTCTGTCACTCGAAAAATTCTGAAATAAATTGGTGGACCTGAGAAATTTGTCTATTAATCATCTGAAAAACTAATCAACCTAAACGCACTCTCCAGTAAAAAAAATGGCAGCTAATCTCGTGAGCGTAAAAGTTTCTGTTTTTTACAGCAAGATCGCAAAGACTTCACCCAAGTCTTCCCAAAGGTTCTACTTGGAACAAACACTAATTAAAACATAAAACCACATCTAAACAGAGGCTAGATGAATTATTTATTACTAAACAGGAGCAAAAAGTAAGGAACAAAAATAAAATTGGGTTGCCTCCCAACAAGCGCTATCGTTTAACACCCCTAGCTAGGCATCATGATTTCAATGATGATCACATAAAGGATAAGGATTGAAACATAAAGAGAGCATCATGAAGAATATGACTAGCACATTTAAGTCTAACCCACTTCCTATGCATAGGGATTTTGTGAGCAAACAACTTGTGGGAACAAGAATCAGCTTGCATAAGAAGGTAAAACAAGGATAACTTCAAGATTTTCAACACATAGATAGGAAACTTGATATTATTGCAACTCCTACAAGCATATATTCCTCCCTCATAATAATTTCCAGTAGCATCATGAATGAATTCAACAATATAACTATCACATAAAGCATTCTTTTCATGATCTACAAGCATAGAATTTTTATTACTCTCCACATAGGCAAATTTCTTCTTATGAATAGTAGTGGGAGAAAACTCAACAAAATAACTATCATGTGAGGCATAATCCAACTGAAAGTTAAAATCATGATGACAAGTTTCATGGATATCATTATTCTTCATAGCATACATGTCACCACAATAATCATCATAGATAGCAACTTTGTTCACAAAATCAATTGGAACCTCCTCCGAAATAGTGGATTCATCACTAAATAAAGCCATGACCTCTCCAAATCAACTTTCATAATTATCACAATAAGATTCAACACCCTCCAAAATAGTGGGATCATTACTACCTAAAGTTGACACTCTTCCAAACCCAGTTTCATCAATATAATCATCATAAGTAGGAGGCATGCTATCATCAAAATAAATTTGCTCATCAAAACTTGGGAGACAAAAAATATCATCTTCATCGAACATAGCTTCACCAAGCTTGTGGCTTTGCATATCATTCGCATCATAGATATCCAAGGAATTCATACTAACAACATTGCAATCATGCTCATCATACAAAGATTTAGTGCCAAACATTCTAATGCATTCTTCTTCTAACACTTTGGCACAATTATCAAAATCCTTATTTTCATGAAAGACATTAAAAAGATGAAGCATATGAGGTACCTCAATTCCATTTTTTGTAGTTTTCTTTTATAGACTAAACTAGTGATAAAACAAGAAACTAAAAGATTCGATTGCATGATCTAAAGATATACCCTCAAGCGCTAACCTCCCCGGCAACGGCGCCAGAAAAGAGCTTGATGTCTACTACACAACCTTCTTCTTGTAGACGTTGTTGGGCCTCCAAGTGCAGAGGTTTGTAGGACAGTAGAAAATTTCCCTCAAGTGGATGACCTAAGGTTTATCATTCCATGGGAGGCGTAGGATGAAGATGGTCTCTCTCAAACAACCCTGCAACCAAATAACAAAGAGTCTCTTGTGTCCCCAACACACCCAATACAATGGTAAATTGTATCGGTGCACTAGTTCGGCGAAGAGATGGTGATACAAGTGCAATATGGATGGTAGATATAGGTTTTTGTAATCTGAAAATATAAAAAAAGCAAGGTAGCAAATGATAAAAGTGAGCGAAAACGGTATTGCAATGCTAAGAAACAAGGCCTAGGGTTCATACTTTCACTAGTGCAAGTTCTCTCAACAATAATAACATAACTGGTGTTGGGGAATGTAGTAATTTCAAAAAAAAATCCTACGACATGCAAGATCATGGTGATGCATAGCAACGGGAGGGGAGAGTATCATCTACGTACCCTCATAGACCGTAAGCCGGAGAGTTATGAGAACGCGACGTCTTCACGATCCGACCGATCCAAGTACCGAATGCACGACACCTTCGAGTTTAGCACACGTTCAGCTCGATGACGTCCCATGAACTCTGATCTAGCAGAGCTTCACGGGAGAGTTCCGTCAGCACGACGGCGTGATGACGGTGATGACGTTGCTACCGATGCAGGGCTTCGCCTAAGCACCGCTACGATATGATCGAGGTGGATTATGGTGGAGGGGGCACCCCACACGGCTTGGAACGATCAACTTGTGTGTTCTAGTGTGCCCCCTGCCCCCGTATATAAAGGAGCAAGGGGGAAGGCCGGCCGACCCCTGTAGGGCGCGCCATGAGGAGGAGTCCTCCTCCTAGTAGGAGTAGGACTCCCCTTTCCTACTCCACTAGGAGGAGGAAAGGAAGGAAGAGAGGAAGAAGGAAGGAGAGGGAGGAAAGGAGGAAAGGGGGACCGGCCACCTAGTCCAATTCGGTTTGGGCTAGGGGGGAGCCCTTCCTTGCCTTGCCTCCTCTCTTCCACAACTTGGCCCATGAGGCCCAATACTTCTTCCCCCGCATTCTCGTAACTCCCCGGTACTCCGAAAAATACCCGAATCACTCGGAACCTTTCTGATGTCCGAATATAGTCATCCAATATATCGATCTTTATGTCTCGACCATTTTGAGACTCCTCGTCATGTCCCCGACCTAATCCGTGACTCCGAACTACCTTCGGTACATCAAATCACATAAACTCATAATACCGATCGTCACCGAACGTTAAGCGTGCGGACCCTACGGGTTCGAGAACTATGTAGATATGACTGAGACATGTCTCCGGTCAATAACCAATAGCGGAACCTGGATGTTCATATTGGCTCCTACATATTCTACGAAGATCTTTATCGGTCAAACCGCATAACAACATACGTTGTTCCCTTTGTCATCGGTATGTTACTTGCCCGAGATTCGATCGTCGGTATCTCAATACCTAGCTCAATATCGTTACCGCAAGTCTCTTTACTCGTTCCGTAATGCATCATCCTGCAACTAACTCTTTAGTTGCATTGCTTGCAAGGCTTATAGTGATGTGCATTACTGAGAGGGCCCAGAGATACCTCTCCCACAATCGGAGTGACAAATCCTAATCTCGATCTATGCCAGCTCAACAAGTACCATCGGAGACACCTGTAGAGCACCTCTATAATCACCCAATTACGTTGTGACATTTGTTAGCACACAAAGTGTTCCTCTGGTAATCGGGAGTTGCATAATCTCATAGTCATAGGAACATGTATAAGTCATGAAGAAAGCAAAGCAGTAAACTAAAACGATCAAGTGCTAAGCTAACAGAATGGGTCAAGTCAATCACATCATTCTCCTAATGATGTGATCCCATTTATCAAATGACAACTCATGTCGATGGTTAGGAAACATAACCATCTTTGATTAACGAGCTATTCAAGTAGAGGTATACTAGTGACACTCTGTTTGTCTATGTATTCACACATGTATATGTTTCCGTTTAATACAATTCTAGCATGAATAATAAACATTTATCATGAAATAAGGAAATAAATATTAACTTTATTATTGCCTCTAGGGCATATTTCCTTCAGTCTCCCACTTGCACTAGAGTTAATAATCTAGATTACACAGTAACGATTCTAACACCCATGGAGCCTTGGTGCTGATCATGTTTTGCTCGTGAGAGAGGCTTAGTCAATGGGTCTGCAACATTCAGATCCGTATGTATCTTGCAAATCTCTATGTCTCCCACCTGGACTTGATCGCGGATGGAATTGAAGCGTCTCTTGATGTGTTTGGTTCTCTTGTGAAATCTGGATTCCTTTGACAAGGCAATTGCACCAATATTGTCACAAAAGATTTTCATTGGACCCGATGCACTAGGTATGACACCTAGATCGGATATGAACTCCTTCATCCAAACTCCTTCATCTGTTGCTTCCGAAGCAGCTATGTACTCCGCTTCACATGTAGATCTCGCCACGATGCTTTGTTTAGAATTGCTCCAACTGACAGCTCCATCGTTTAATATAAACATGTATCCGGATTCCGATTTAGAATTGTCCGGATCAGTGTCAAAGCTTGCATCGACATAACCATTTACGACGAGCTCTTTGTCACCTCCATAAACAAGAAACATATCCTTAGTCCTTTTCAGGTATTTCAGGATGTCCTTGACCGTTGTCCAGTGATCCACTCCTGGATCACTTTGGTACCTCCCTACTAGACTAATAGCAAGGCACACATCAGGTCTGGTACACAGCATTGCATAGATGATAGAGCCTATCGCTGAAGCATAGGGAACACTTTTCATTTTCTCTCTATATTCTGAAGTGGTTGGACATTGAGTCTTACTCAACTTCACACCTTGTAACACAGGCAAGAACCCTTTCTTAGCTTGATCCATTTTGAACTTCTTAAAAACTTTATCAAGGTATGTGCTTTGTGAAAGTCCAATTAAGCGTCTTGATCTATCTCTATAGATGTTGATGCCCAATATATAAGTAGCTTCACCGAGGTCTTTCATTGAAAAACTCTTATTCAAGTATCCTTTTATGCTATCCAGATATCCTATATCATTTCCAATCAACAATATGTCATCCACATATAATATTAGAAATGCTACAGAGCTCCCACTCACTTTCTTGTAAATACAGGCTTCTCCAAATGTCTGTATAAAACCATATGCTTTGATCACACTATCAAAATGTTTATTCCAACTCCGAGAGGCTTGCACTAGTCCATAAATGGATCGCCGGAGCTTGCACACTTTGTTAGTACCCTTTGGATCGATAAAACCTTCAGGTTGCATCATATACAACTCTTCTTCCAGAAATCCATTCAGGAATGTAGTCTTTACATCCACTTGCCAATTTTCATAATCATAAAATGTGGCAATTGCTAACATGATTCGGACGGACTTAAGCATTGCTACGGGTGAGAAGGTCTCATCGTAGTCAACTCCTTGAACTTGTCAAAAATCTTTCGCAACAAGTCATGCTTTGTAAACAGTAATGGTACCGTCGGCGTTAGTCTTTTTCTTGAAGATCCATTTATTCTCGATGGCTTGCCTATCATCGGGCAAGTCAATCAAAGTCCACACTTTGTTCTCATACATGGATCCCATCTCAGATTTCATGGCCTCAAGCCATTTGTAGAATCTGGGTTCATCATCGCTTCCTCATAGTTCGTAGGTTCGTCATGGTCAAGTAACATGACCTCCAGAACAGGATTACTGTACCACTCCAGTGCGAATCTTACTCGGGTTGACCTACGAGGATCGGTAGTAACTTGATCTAAAGTTTCACGATCATCATCATTGGCTTCCTCACTGATTGGTGTAGGTGTCACAGGAACTGGTTTCTGTGATTGGCTACTTTCCAATAAGGGAGCAGGTACAATTACCTCATCAAGTTCTACTTTCCTCCCACTCACTTCTTTCGAGAGAAACTCCTTCTCTAGAAAGGATCCATTCTTAGCAACAAATGTCTTGCCTTCAGATCTGTGATAGAAGGTGTACCCAACAGTCTCCTTTGGGTATCCTATGAAGACACATTTCTCCGATTTGGGTTCGAGCTTATCAGGTTGAAGCTTTTTCACATAAGCATCGCATCCCCAAACTTTAAAAAACGAAAACTTTGGTTTCTTGCAAAACCATAGTTCATAAGGCGTCGTCTCAACGGATTTAGATGGTGCCCTATTTAACGTGAATGCGGTTGTCTCTAAAGCATAACCCCAAAACGATAGCGTTAAATTAGTAAGAGACATCATAGATCGCACCATATCTAGTAAAGTACGATTATGACATTCGGACACACCATTACGTTGTGGTGTTTCGGGTGGCGTGAGTTGCGAAACTATTCCGCGTTGTTTCAAATGAAGACCAAACTCGTAACTCAAATATTCTCCTCCATGATCAGATCATAGAAACTTTATTTTCTTGTTATGATGATTTTCCACTTCACTCTGAAATTCTTTGAACTTTTCAAATGTTTCAGACTTATGTTTCATCAAGTAGATATACCCATATCTGCTCAAATCATCTGTGAAGGTGAGAAAATAACGATACCCGCCGCGAGCCTCAATATTCATCGGACCACATACATCATTATGTATGATTTCCAACAAATCTGTTGCTCGCTCCATAGTTCTAGAGAACGGTGTTTTAGTCATCTTGCCCATGAGGCAAGGTTCGCAAGTACCAAGTGATTCACAATCAAGTGATTCCAAATGTCCATCATAATGGAGTTTCTTCATGCGCTTTACACCAATCTGACATAAACGGCAGTGCCACAAATAAGTTGCACTATCATTATCAACTCTGCATGTTTTGCCTTCAGCATTATGAATATGTGTATCACTACTATCGAGATTCATTAAAAATATACCACTCTTCAAGGGTGCATGACCATAAAAGATATTACTCATATAAATAGAACAACCATTATTCTCTGATTTAAGTGAATAACCGTCTCGCATCAAACAAGATCCAGATATAATGTTCATGCTCAATGCTGGCACCAAATAACAATTATTGGGTCTAAAACTAATCCCGAAGGTAGATGTAGAGGTAGCGTGCCGACGGCGATCACATCGACTTTGGAACCATTTCCCATGCGCATCGTGATCTCGTCCTTAGCCAATCTTCGCTTAATCCATAGTCCTTGTTTCAAGTTGAAAATATTAGCAACAGAACCAGTATCAAATACATAGGTGCTACTGCGAGCTTTAGTAAGGTACACATCAATAACATGTATATCACATATACCTTTGTTCACCTTGCCATCTGATATGTCTCCAACGTATCTATAATTTTTGATTGTTCCATGCTATTATATTATCAACCTTGGGTGTTTTATATGCATTTATATGCTATTTTATATGATTTTTGGGACTAACCTATTAACCTAGAGCCCAGTGACAGTTTCTATTTTTCCTTGTTTTAGGGTTTCGAAGAAAAGGAATATCAAACGGAGTCCAAACGGAATGAAACCTTCGGAAAAGTTATTTTTGGAAAGAAAGCAACACACGAGACTTGGAGTGCATGTCAGGGGATCAACGAGGAAGCCATGAGGCAGGGGGCGCGCCCACCCCCCTGGGTGCGCCCTCCACCCTTGTGGGCCCCTCGTGGCTCCCCTGATGTATTTCTTCCGCCTATATATATCCATATACCCTAAAACGATCGGGGAGCACAATAGATCGGGAGTTCCGCCGCCAGAAGCCTCATTAGCCACCGAAAACCAATCTAGACCCATTCCGGCACCCTGCCGGAGGGGGAATCCTTCTCCGGTGGCCATCTTCATCATCCCGGCGCTCTCCATGACGAGGAGGGAGTAGTTCTCCCTCGGGGCTGAGGGTATGTACCAGTAGCTATGTGTTTGATCTCTCTCTCTCTCTCGTGTTCTTAATTTGGCATGTCGTGTTCTTAATTTGGCATGATCTTGATGTATTGCGAGCTTTGCTATTATAGTTGGATCTTATGTTGCTTCTCCCCCTCTACTCTCTTGTAATGGATTGTGTTTTCCCTTTGAAGTTATCTTATCGGATTGAGTCTTTAATGACTTGAGAACACTTGATGTATGTCTTGCCGTGCGTATCTGTGGTGACAATGGGATATCACGTGATTCACTTGATGTCTGTTTTGGTGATCAACTTGTGGGTTCCGCCCATGAAGCTATGCATAGAGGTTGGCACACGTTTTCGTCTTGATTCTCCGGTAGGAACTTTGGGGCACTCTTTGAGGTTCTATGTGTTGGTTGAATAGATGAATCTGAGATTGTGAGATGCATATCGTATAATCATACCCACGGATACTTGAGGTGACATTGGAGTATCTAGGTGACATTAGGGTTTTGGTTGATTTGTGTCTTAAGGTGTTATTCTAGTACGAACTCTAGGGCTGTTTGTGACACTTACAGTAATAGCCCAACGGATTGATTGGAAAGAATAACTTTGAGGTGATTTCGTACCCTACCAAAATCTCTTCGTTTGTTCTCCGCTATTAGTGACTTTGGAGTGACTCTTTGTTGCATGTTGAGGGATAGTTATATGATCCAATTATGTTATTATTGTTGAGAGGACTTGCACTAGTGAAAGTATGAACCCTAGGCCTTGTTTCAATGCATTGCAATATCGTTTACGCTCACTTTTATCATTCATTACCTTGCTGTTTTTATATTTTCAGATTACAAAAACTATTATCTACTATCCATATACCACTTGTATCACCATCTCTTCGCCGAAGTAGTGCACCTATACAATTTACCATTGTATTGGGTGTGTTGGGGACACAAGAGACTCTTTGTTATTTGGTTCCAGGGTTGTTTGAGAGAGACCATCTTCATCCTACGCCTCCTATGGATTGATAAACCTTAGGACATCCACTTGAGGGAAATTTGCTACTGTCCTACAAACCTCTACACTTGGAGGCCCAACAACGTCTGCAAGAAGTAAGTTGTCTAGTAGACATCAAGCTCTTTTCTGGCGCCGTTGCCGGGGAGGTTAGCGCTTGAAGGTATATCTTTAGATCTTGCAATTGAATCTTTTTGTTTCTTGTTTTAGCACTAGTTTAGTCTATAAAAGAAAACTACAAAAAATTGGAATTAAGGGTACCTCATATGCTTCATCTTTTTAATATCTATCATGAAAATAAGGATTCCGATAATTGTGCTCAAGTTCTAGAAGAAGAAGGCATTAGAATGTTTGGCACTAAATATTTGAATGATGAGCATGATTGCAATGTTGTTAGTATGAATTCCTTGAATATCCGTGATGCTAATGATATGCAAAGCCACAAGCTTGGGGAAGCTATGTTTGATGAAGATGATATTTTTTGTCCCCCAAGTTTTGATGATCAAATTTATTACGATGAAAGCATGCCTCCTATTTATGATGATTATATTGATGAAAGTAGATTTGGAGAGGTCATGACTTTATTTTGTGACGAATCCACTATTTCGGAACAGGTTCCAATTGATTATGAGAACAAAGTTGCTATCTATGATGATTATTGTGATGACTTGCATGCTGTAAAGAATCATGATATCCATGAAACTTGTCATCATGATTTTATTTTTCAATTGGATTATGCCTCACATCATAATTATTTTGTTGAGTTTCCTCCCACTATTATTCATGAGAAGAATTTCGCTTGTGTGGAGAGTAATAAAATTTCTATGCTTGTATATCATGAAAAGAATGCTTTATGCAATAGTTATATTGTTTAATTCATTCATGATGCTACTGAAAATTATTATGAGGGAGGAATATATGCTTGTAGGAGTTGCAATAATATCAAGTTTCCTCTCTATGTTCTTAGAGTTTTGAAGTTATGCTTGTTTTACCTTCCTATGCAAGTTGATTCTTGTTCCCACAAGTTGTTTTCTCACAAAATCCCTATGCATAGGAAGTGGGTTAGACTTAAATGTTCTAGTCATATTCTTCATGATGCTATCTTTATGTTACAATTCTTATCTTTTATGTGAGCATCATTGAAATCATCATGCCTAGCTAGGGGCGTTAAATGATAGCGCTTGTTGGGAGGCAACCCAATATTATTCTTGTTCTTTACTTTTTGCTCCTGTTTAGAAATAAAAAATTTATCTAGCCTCTGTTATGATTGAGTTTTTATGTTTTAATTAGTTTTTGTGCCAAGTAGAACCGTTGGGAAGACTTGGGGAAAGTCTTGTTAATCTTGCTGTAAAAAAACAGAAACTTTAGCGCTCACGAGAGTTGCTGCCATTTTTTATTGGAGAGTTCTATTTAGTTAATTATTTTTGCAGATGATTAATAGACAAATTACTCAGGTCCACCAATTTATTTGAGAATTTTATGAGTTCCAGAAGTATACGTTTGATGCAGATTACTACAGACTGTTCTATTTTTGACAGATTCTGTTTTCGATGTGTTGTTTGCTTATTTTGATGAATCTATTAGTATAGGAGGGTATGAACCATAGATAAGTTGGAATACAGTAGATATTACGCCAATATGAATTTAGAATGAGTTCACAACAGTACCTAAGTGGTGATTTATTTTCTTATACTAACGGAGCTTACGAGTTTTCTGTTAAGTTTTGTGTTGTGAAGTTTTCAAGTTTTGGGTAAAGATTCGATGGACTATGGAATAAGGAGTGGACAGAGCCTAAGCTTGGGGATTACCAAGGCACCCCAAGGTAATATTCAAGGACAACCAAGAGCCTAAGCTCGGGGATGCCCTAGAAGGCATCCCCTCTTTCATCTTCATTCATCGGTAACTTTACTTGGAGCTATATTTTTATTCTCCACATGATATGTGTTTTGCTTGGAGCGTCATTTTATTTTATTCAGTTTTTCTTGCTGTTTGAATAAAATACCAAGATCTGAAATACTTAAATGTTAGAGAGTCTTCACATAGTTGCATAATTATTCGACTACTCATTGAGCTTCACTTATATCTTTCGGAGTAGTTTGTCATTTGCTCTAGTGCTTCACTTATATCTATTTTGAGAGTCCTAAACATCAAGGTAATTTTCTTTAGTTATGAATTTAGTCCTAATATGATGGGCATCCAAGAGGGGTATAATAAAAACTTTCATATAATGTGCGTTGAATACTATGAGAAGTTTGATACTTGATAATTGTTTCGAGATATGAAGATGGTGATATTAGAGTCATGCTAGTTGAGTAGTTGTGAATTTGAGAAATACTTGTGTTGAAGTTTGTGATTCTCGTAGCATGCACGTATGGTGAACCGTTATGTGATGAAGTCGGAGCATGATTTATTTATTGACTGTCTTCCTTACGAGTGGCGGTCGGGGACGAGCGATGGCCTTTTCCTACCAATCTATCCCCCAAGGAGCATGCGCGTAGTACTTTGTTTCGATAACTAATAAATTTTTGCAATAAGTATGTGAGTTCTTTATGACTAATGTTGAGTCCATGGATTAAACGCACTCTCACCCTTCCACCATTGCTAGCCTCTCTAATACCGTGCAACTTTCGCCGGTACCATAAACCCACCATATATCTTCCTCAAAACAGCCACCATACCTACCTATTATGGCATTTCCATAGCCATTCCGATATATATTGCCATGCAACTCTCCACCATTCCGTTTATTATGACACGCTTCATCATTGTCATATTGCTTTGCATGATCATGTAGTTGACATTGTATTTTTGGCAAAGCCACCGTTCATAATTCTTTCATACATGTCACTCATGCATCATTGCACATCCCGGTACACCACTGGAGGCATTCATATAGAGCCATATCTTGTCCTAAGTATCGAGTTGTAATTCTTGAGTTGTATGTAAATAATAGTGTGATGATCATCATTATTAGAGCATTGTCCCAGTGAGGAAAGGATGATGGAGACTATGATTCCCCCACAAGTCGGGAGGAGACTCTGCACGAGAAAAAAAAGAGGCCAAAGAAGCCCAAAAAAGGAAGAGGCCATAAAAAAGAGAGAAGGCCCAAATAAAAAGAAAATGAGAGAAAAAGAGAGAAGGGTCAATGCTACTATCCTTTTACCACACTTGTGCTTCAAAGTAGCACCATGATCTTCATGATAGAGAGTCTCCTATGTTGTCACTTTCATATACTAGTGGGAATCTTTCATTATAGAACTTGGCTTGTATATTCCAATGATGGGCTTCCTCAAAATTCCCTAGATCTTCGTGAACAAGCGAGTTGGATGCACACCCACTTAGTTCCTTTTGTTGAGCTTTCATACACTTATAGCTCTAGTGCATCCTTTGCATGGCAATCCCTACTCACTCACATTGATATCTATTGATGGGCATCTCCATAGCCCGTTGATACGCCTAGTTGATGTGAGACTATCTTCTCCTTTTTGTCTTCTCCACAACCACCATTCTATTCAACCTATAGTGCTATGTCCATGGCTCACGCTCATGTATTGCGTGAAGATTGAAAAAGTTTGAGAACATCAAAAGTATGAAACAATTGCTTGGCTTGACATCGGGGTTCTGCATGATTTAAATATTTTGTGTGGTGAAGATGGAGCATAGCCAGACTATACGATTTTGTAGGGATAGCTTTCTTTGGCCATGTTATTTTTAGAAGACATGATTGCTTGGTTAGTATACTTGAAGTACTATTATTTTTATGTCAATATTAAACTTTTGTCTTGAATCTTATGGATCTGAATATTCTTGCCACAATAAAGAGAATTACATGTATAAATATGTTAGGTAGCATTCCACATCAAAAGTTCTGTTTTTATCATTTACCTACTCGAGGACGAGCAGGAATTAAGCTTGGGGATGTTGATACGTCTCCAACGTATCTATAATTTTTGATTGTTCCATGCTATTATATTATCAACCTTGGATGTTTTATATGCATTTATATGCTATTTTATATGATTTTTGGGACGAACCTATTAACCTAGAGCCTAGTGACAGTTTCTGTTTTTCCTTGTTTTAGGGTTTCGAAGAAAAGGAATATCAAACGGAGTCCAAACGGAATGAAACCTTCGGAAAAGTTATTTTTGGAAAGAAAGCAACATAGGAGACTTGGAGTGTATGTCAGGGGATCAACGAGGAAGCCACGAGGCAGGGGGCGCGCCCTGCCCCCCTGGGCGCGCCCTCCACCCTCGTGGGCCCCTCGTGGCTCCCCTAATGTATTTCTTCCGCCTATATATATCAATATACCCTAAAACGATCGGGGAGCACAATAGATCAGGAGTTCCGCTGCCAGAAGCCTCCATAGCCACTTAAAACCAATCTAGACCTGTTCTGGCACCCTGCCGGAGGGGGAATCCTTCTTCGGTGGCCATCTTCATCATCACAGCGCTCTCCATGACGAGGAGGGAGTAGTTCTCCCTCGGGGCTGAGGGTATGTACCAGTAGCTATGTGTTTGATCTCTCTCTCTCTCTCGTGTTCTTGATTTGGCACGATCTTGATGTATCGCGAGCTTTGCTATTATAGTTGGATCTTATGTTGCTTCTCCCCCTCTACTCTCTTGTAATGGATTGAGTTTTCCCTCTAAAGTTATCTTATCGGATTGAGTCTTTAATGACTTGAGAACACTTGATGTATGTCTTGCCGTGCGTATCGGAGGTGACAATGGGATATCACGTGATTCACTTGATGTATGTTTTGGTGATCAACTTGCGGGTTCCGCCCATGAACCTATGCATAGGGGTTGGCACACGTTTTCGTCTTGATTCTCTGATAGAAATTTGGGGCACTCTTTGAGGTTCTATGTGTTGGTTGAATAGATGAATCTGAGATTGTGTGATGCATATCGTATAATCATACCCATGGATACTTGAGGTGACATTGGAGTATCTAGGTGACATTAGGGTTTTGGTTGATTTGTGTCTTAAGGTGTTATTCTAGTATGAACTCTAGGGCTGTTTGTGACACTTATAGGAATAGCCCAACGAATTCATTGGGAAGTATAACTTTGAGGTGGTTTCGTACCCTACCATAATCTCTTCGTTTGTTCTCCGCTATTAGTGACTTTGGAGTGACTCTTTGTTGCTTGTTGAGGGATAGTTATATGATCCAATTATGTTATTATTGTTGAGAGGACTTGCACTAGTGAAAGTATGAACCCTAGGCCTTGTTTCAACGCATTGCAATACCGTTTATGCTCACTTTTATCATTCGTTACCTTGCTGTTTTTATATTTTGAGATTACAAAAACTATTATCTACTATCCATATACCACTTGTATCACCATCTATTCGCTGAACTAGTGCACCTATACAATTTACCATTGTATTGGGTGTGTTGGGGACACAAGAGACTCTTTATTATTTGGTTGCAGGGTTGTTTGAGAGAGACCATCTTCATCCTACGCCTCCTACGGATTGATAAACCTTAGGTCATCCACTTGAGGGAAATTTGCTACTGTCCTACAAACCTCTGCACTTGGAGGCCCAACAACGTCTACAAGAAGAAGGTTGTGTAGTAGACATCACCATCCTTCTTATCCGCCAAATACTTGGGGTATTTCCGCTTCTAGTGACCAGTCCCTTTCCAGTAGAAGCACTCAGTCTCAGGCTTAGGTCCAGACTTGGGTTTCTTCTCTTGAGCAGCAACTTGTTTGCCGTTCTTTTTGAAGTTCCCCTTCTTCTTCCCTTACCTTTTTTCTTGAAACTAGTGGTCTGGTTGACCATCAACACTTGATGCTCCATCTTGATTTCTACCTCCGTAGCCTTTAGCATTGCGAAGAGCTTGGGAATTGTCTTATCCATCCCTTGCATATTATAGTTCATCACGAAGCTCTTGTAGCTTGGTGGTAGCGATTGAAGAACTCTGTCAATGACACTATCAACCGGAAGATTAACTCCCAGCTGAGTCAAGTGGTTGTGGTACCCAGACATTCTGAGTATATGTTCACTGACAGAACTATTCTCCTCCATTTTGCAGCTGTAGAACTTATTAGAGACTTCATATCTCTCAATCCGGGCATTTGCTTGAAATATTAACATCAACTCTTGGAACATCTCATATTCTCCATGACGTTCAAAACATCGTTGAAGTCCCGGTTCTATGCCGTAAAGCATGGCACACTGAACTATCGAGTAGTCATCAGCTTTGCTCTGCCAGACGTTCATAACATCTGGCATTGCTCCTGCAGCGGGTTTGACACCTAGCGGTGCTTCCAGGACGTAATTTTTCTATGCAGCAATGAGGATAATCCTCAAGTTACGGACCCAATCCGTGTAATTGCTACCATCATCTTTCAACTTTGCTTTCTCAAGGAACGCATTAAAATTCAACGGAACAACAACACGGGCCATCTATCTACAACAACATAGACAAGCAAAATACTATCAGGTACTAAGTTCATGATAAATTAAAGTTCAATTAATCATATTACTTAAGAACTCCCACTTAGACAGACATCCCTCTAATCATCTAATTGATCACGTGATCCAAATCAACTAAACCATAACCGATCATCACTTGAAATGGAGTAGTTTTCAATGGTGAACATCACTATGTTGATCATATCTACTATATGATTCATGCTCGAACTTTCGGTCTTAGTGTTCCGAGGCCATATCTGCATATGCTAGGCTCGTCAAGATTAACCCGAGTATTTCTGCGTGTGCAAAACTGGCTTGCACCCGTTGTATGTGAATGTAGAGCTTATCACACCCGATCATCACGTGGTGTCTCGGCACGATGAACTTTGGCAACGGTGCATACTCAGGGAGAACACTTGTACCTTGAAATTTAGTGAGAGATCATTTTATAATGCCACCGTCAATCAAGCAGAATAAGATGCATAAAGGATAAACATCACATGCAATCAATATAAGTGATATGGTATGGTCATCATCATCTTGTGCCTTTGATCACCATCTCCAAAGCACCGTCATGATCACCATCGTCACCGGCGCGACACCTTGATCTCCATCGTAGCATCGTTGTCGTCCCGCCAACTATTGCTTCTATGACCGCTACCGCTTAGTGATATAGTAAAGTAATTACTGGGCGATTGCATTGCATACAATAAAACGACAACCGTATGGCTCATGCCAGTTGCCGATAAATCCGTTACAAAACATGATCATCTCATACAATAAAATATAGCATCATGCCTTGACCATATCACATCACAACATGCCCTGCAAAAACAAGTTAGACGTCCTCTACTTTGTTGTTGCAAGTTTTACGTGGCTGCTAAGGGCTGAGCAAGAACCGTTCTTACCTACGCATCAAAAACCACAAAGCGGTATAGTGATTGATTTTAGATCTTCAGAAAGAACCCTATTCACTGAATCCGATTCAACTAAAGCTGGAGAAACAGACACCCACAAGCCACCTATATGCAAAGCACGTCGGTAGAACCAGTCTCGTGTAAGCGTGCGCGTAATGTCGGTCTGGGCCGCTTCATCCAACAATGTCGCTGAATCAAGAATCAACTAGTGACGGCAAGCAATATGTATATACCCACGCCCACAACTCCTTTGTGTTCTACTCATGCATATAACATCTACACATAAACCTGGCTCAGATACCACTGTTAGGGAATGTAGTATTTCCAAAAAATTCCTACGCACATGCAAGATCATGGTGATGCATAGCAACGAGAGGGGAGAGTATTGTCTACGTACCCTCGTAGATCATAAGAGGAAGCGTTATGAGAACACGATTGATGTAGTCGAACTTCTTCATGATCCAACCAATCCAAGTACCGAACGCACGGCACCTCTGAGTTCAGCACATGTTCAGCTCGATGACGTCCCACGAACTCCGATCTAGCAGAGCTTCACAGGAGAGTTCCATCAACACGACGGCGTGATGACGGTGATGATGTTTCTACCGACGCAGGGCTTCGCCTAAGCACCGCTACGATATGATCAAGGTGGATTATGGTGGAGGGGGGCAGCGCACACGGCTTGGAACGATCAACTTGTGTGTTCTAGGGTGCCCCTACCCTCGTATATAAAGGAGCAAGGGGGGAGGTTGGCCGGCCCCTTTAGGTCACGCCAGGAGGAGGAGTCCTCCTCCTAGTAGGAGTAGGATTCCCCTTTCCTACTCCTACTAGGAGGAGGAAAGGAAGGAGGAGAGGAAGAAGGAAGGAGAGGGAGTAAAGGAGGAAAGGGGGACCGGCCCCTAGTACAATTCGGTTTGGGCTAGGGGGCTGCGCGCCCTTCCTTGCCTTGCCTCCACTCTTCCACCACTTGGCCCATGAGGCCCAAAACTTCTTCCCCCGTATTCCCGTAACTCCCCGGTACTCCGAAAAATACCCGAATCACTCGGAACCTTTCCGATGTCCGAATATAGTCGTCCAATATATCAATCTTTACGTCTCAACCATTTCGAGACTCCTCGTCATGTCCCCGATCTAATCCGGGACTCCGAACTACCTTCGGTACATAAAATCACATAAACTCATAATACCGATCGTCACCGAACGTTAAGCGTGCGGACCCTACGGGTTCGAGAACTATGTAGACATGACCGAGACATGTCTCCGGTCAATAATCAATAGCGGAACCTGGATGTTCATATTGGCTCCTACTTATTCTATGAAGATATTTATCGGTCAAACCGCATAACAACATACGTTGTTCCCTTTGTCATCGGTATGTTACTTGCCCGAGATTCGATCGTCGGTATCTCAATACCTAGCTCAATCTCGTTACCGGCAAGTCTCTTTACTCGTTCCGTAATGCATCATCCCGCAACTAACTCTTTAGTTGCATTGCTTGCAAGGCTTATAGTGATGTGCATTATTGAGAGGGCCGAGAGATACTTCTCCGACAATCGGAGTGACAAATCCTAATCTCGATCTATGCCAACTCAACAAGTACCATCGGAGACACCTGTAGAGCACCTTTATAATCACCCAGTTATGTTGTGACGTTTGGTATCACACAAAGTGTTCCTCCGGTAATCGGGAGTTCCATAATCTCATAGTCATAGGAACATGTACAAGTCATGAAGAAAGCAATAGCAGTAAACTAAAATGATCAAGTGCTAAGCTAACGGAATGGGTCAAGTCAATCACATCATTCTCCTAATGATGTGATCCTGTTTATCAAATGAAAACTCATGTCTATGGTTAGGAAACATAACCATCTTTGATTAACAAGCTAGTCAAGTAGAGGCATACTAGTGACACTCTGTTTGTCTATATATTCACACATGTATTATGTTTTCGGTCAATACAATTCTAGCATGAATAATAAACATTTATCATGAAATAAGGAAATAAATAATAACTTTATTATTGCCTCTAGGGCATATTTCCTTCAATTGGATCATATAACTATCCCTCAACATGCAATGAAGAGTCACTCCAAAGTCACTAATAGCGGAGAACAAACGAAGAGGTTATTGTAGGGTACGAAACCACCTCAAAGTTATCCTTTCTGATCAATCTATTCAAGAGTCCATAGTAAAATAACATAAAGCTATTCTTTTCGTTCAATCTATCCTAGAGTTCGTACTAGAATAACACCTTAAGACACAAATCAACCAAAACCCTAATGTCACCTAGATACTCCAATGTCACCTCAAGTATCCCTGGGTATGATTATACGATATGCATGACACAATCTCAGATTCATCTATTCAACCAACACAAAGAACATCAAAGAGTGCCCCAAAGTTTCTACCAGAGAGTCAAGACGAAAACGTGTGCCAGCCCCTATGCATAAGTTCACGAGGTCACGGAACTCGCAAGTTTATCACCAAAACATACATCAAGTGGATCACGTGATATCCCATTGTCACCATAGATAAGCACATGCAAGAGATACATCAAGTGTTCTCAAATCCTTAAAGACTCAATACGATAAGATAACTTCAAAGGGAAAACTCAATCCATCACAAGAGAGTAGAGGGGGAGAAACATCATAAGATCCAACTATAATAGCAAAGCACGCGATACATCAAGATCATGCCAAATCAAGAACACAAGAGAGAGAGAGAGAGATCAAACACATAGCTATTGGTACGTACCCTCAGCCCCGAGGGTGAACTACTCCCTCCTCGTCATGGAGAGCACCGGGATGATGAAGATGGCCACCGGAGAGGGATTCCCCCCTCTGGTAGGGTGCCGGAACGGGTCTAGATTGGTTTTCGATGGCTACAGAGGCTTATGGCGGCGGAACTCCCGATCTTGGTTTCTTTCTGGAAGTTTGGGTATATATAAGAGGTGTTGGAGTCGGGAACAAGTCAGGGGGTCCCCGAGGTGGCCACGAGGTAGGGGCGCACCTCTTGGTGGCCTCGGGACTCTTCTGGCCCATCTCCGGTACTCCGTGGGCTTCTTCTGGTCCAAAAATGATCTACGTCAAATTTTAGGTCAATTGGACTCCGTTTGGTTTTCCTTTTCTATGATACTCAAAAACAAGGAAAAAATAGAAACTGGCACTAGGCCTAGGTTAATAGGTTAGTCCCAAAAATCATATAAAATAGCATATAAATGCATATAAAATATCCAAGGTTGATAATATAATAGCATGGAACAATCAAAAATTATAGATACGTGGGAGACGTATCAAATCCAGATTCCACTATTGGTTATTGACCGGAGAGGTGTCTCGGTCATGTCAACATATTTCTCGAACCCGTAGGGTCCACACGCTTATCATTCATTGACGATATAGTATTATATGAGTGATGTATGTTGGTGACCAAATGTTCTTCGGAGTCCCGGATGAGATCATAGACATGACGAGGAGCTCCGGAATGGTCCGGATGTAAAGGTTGATATATAGGATGATATCGTTAGTCCAAGGGGTAAGCCCCGCAGGGCTTTAAGTCGGTGCAAAAGGAGTTTTGCGGAGGCCGGGGGCAAACGCTAGACGCCGAGGCCCATGGTGTTTGGGCCAGACGCCAAGCACTGTGGTGTCTCGTCCTGGAAGTCTGAGAATGACTCTTCCTTTGCGGGCAAAATCGACTCTAAGAAGGCTTTTACTCCAAGTTTCAACCCCAAGGCTCAACATATAAATAGAGGGGCAGGGCTAGCGCACAAGACATCAAGATTCACCAAGCCATGTGCCGGCAACCCCGTCCCCTTTAGTTTATCCTCCATCTAGTTTCTGTAGTGCTTGGCGAAGCCCTGCGGAGATTGCTCTTCATCACCAATTGTCACCCCGCCGTCGTGCTACCGGAACTCATCTACTACTTAGCCCCTCTTGCTGGATCAAGAAGGTGAGGACGTCATCGAGTTGAACGTGTGCTGAACATGGAGGTGTCGTACATTCGGTACTTGATCGGGACGGAATGTGAAGGTGTACGACTACATCAACCGCGTTGATAAACGCTTCCACTTACGGTCTACAAGGGTATGTAGACACACTCTCCCCTTGTTTCTATGCATCTCCATGGATGGATCATTGCGTGTGCACATAAATTTTTTTGTTTTCCATGCAACGATACCCAACAGTGGCATCATGAGCCAGGTCTATGTGTAGATGATATGCACGAGTAGAACACAAAGAGTTGTGGGTGGTGATAGTCATATTGCTTACCACCAACGTCTTATTTTGATTCAATGGTATTGTGGGATGAAGCGGCCTGGACCAACCTTACATGTCCACGCACATGAGACCGGTTCCACTAACAGACATGCAACTAGTTTTGCATAAAGTTGGCTGCCGGGTGTCTGTTTCTCCTACTTGGGTTGGATCGAATTTGACTACGGCCAGTCCTTGAAGATGGATAAAACAACAAACTTGACGAACCACCAATGTGGTTTTTGCCGTAGCTCAGAATGGTTCTTGGTAGAAGCCCGTAGCAGCCACGTAAAACTTGCAACAACACAGTAGAGGACGTCTAACTTGTTTTCGCAGGGTATGTTGTGATTTGATATGGTCAAGACATGATGCGATACACGTTATTGTATGAGATGATCATGTTTGTTAAGTTATTGGCAACCGGCAGGAGCCTTATTGTCGTGGAATTGTCACGGCAGATGTCCTAGCAGAAGGACTTAGTCGTAGGACCATCGCAACTTGGAAGCTTAAAGGGGTTAATCAGGACAAAGAACACGAGAGGTTTTATACTAGTTCGGCCCCTTACGATGAAGGTAAAATCCTACGTCTAGTTGTGTTGGTATTGCTGGGGTTTCGATCATCAAGAGGCTAGTTCGCCGGCTTGGTTATCGATCTCTTGTTTCTTGCCCTAAGCCGCCACCGGGTCGTCCCCTTATATACACGGGTTGGCGCCTGGTGGCCTACAGAGTCCCGGTCGGCTCATAAATCGTGTCCGGCTCGGTGACTTCTTTTACATGCCTTTCTTTACAAGTCTTTCCTTATATACGCGGTTTACAATATTGGGCCATAAGCCGCCTTTAGGCCTTTAGGCCTTCTATAAGATTTAACAAACCATCGCCTTGAATGTCTACTGGGCTTCCTTTGTGACCCGCCACTGGGGCTGACCCGGCCCCTCCTGGGCGGGTCATAACTGATAGTTATATCCCCAACATTAGGCCCCAGGTTGACTTTGAACTTTGTTCTTTGTCAATCTTCAACACTTAGACAAAATCCATCTTCTTATCTTAGCAGAGGTTTTTGTAACCCGCCATGACGTCATCTCTTGAAAACATAAGAAACTTTTATGACGTCATCTCTCAACGGATCTTCATTCTTAATGCCTCCCAAGAATCGAGGCGTCCGTTTAGTTGGATAACCATTGTTTGGGTCTTCCTCGATTTTCGCGCCCGCCTGTTCGCTTCTTTCCTTATAAATAGGCACGCCCCGGCCTTTTCTCATTCTTCTCTCTTCTTCATCTTCTTCCTCTTGCAACCCTCCTGTCGCTCGAGCTCCACCGCCACCGCAGCGCTCATCGTCGTCCTCAAGCTCAGCCGCTGCATCACCCTGAACTGTCTAGAGAAACGGCGACGACCCTCTGCAACAGATCCGCATCCGTAAGTTCTTGTCTTCTCAAACTTTTAGATCTGCATTAGGGTTTGCGAGTTCATCGGTGTTCTTCGATGTTCATCATGAACCTTTCTGGTAGTTCCTCTTCCACAACCTCTCTTGATCAAAAAAGGAAACCCTAGTTCATGCGGTAGTGGTTTTACACCCATTTTAGATGTTAGCAGATCCCTTTCCTTTGCATAGATATCTTCTTAGAGCTGTTGAACTTATCTGGGATATATTTTTAGGTCTAGGAAGTTTTTCATTTTGAACGGCCATTTGATCCATAGTAATATCCAGAAGTTAAGAAACCTGTTTGTCTCCATACTTAACCAATTCTGCCACCGGTATTTCTCAAATGTCTGTAGTCATGGCGGCTTACTGTGCTGGCTTGCTTTTCCTTATATGACATTAGCCCTTAATTAAGCTGCCATTACTCCCCTGTATCATCTTTTACTTTCACCATATTTATTGAATTGAACCGGCATGTCACTACCCTTTCAGTACGTTTTTGAACATCATGTCGTCCAAGGCGCCGACTGTCTACAAATGGGTTCCCTGAATCGTAAATGAGGAACGTTTGAAGGAGTTCTTCTCCATAGGATTTTTGCCAGGAAAAAATGTCATGTCTTACCGTGCACCTGACCCGGATGATGAACGGCCCAATCCAAGAGATGGTGAAGTTATTGTCTTTACTGACCACATGAACCGTGGCTTTTCACTGCCCGGCTCAAAGTTCTTCAGAGATGTCCTTCATTTTTTCAAACTCCACCCTCAAGATATCGGGCCCAATTCCATATCCAATATATGCAACTTCCAAGTGCTCTGTGAGGTGTACCTTCAGGAAGAGCTGATCGTGGAACTCTTTAGAGAGTATTTTTTTCTGAACCGGCAGAATGAGTGCACCAACGGCCTTAGCTTGGAGCTTGGAAGCATCTCCATTTAGCGTTGACAAGGTGTTGTCTTCCCCCTTATAGTCTTGACGAGTCATACAAAAGACTGGAACCAAACTTGGTTCTATTGTCAAGACACTTCACCAGCAGATGAGAAGCCACTGCCAGGTTATCGCTCTGAGCGTCTTGACTGCAAATTTGTGCTCTGTGACAAGCTTACCGCTGCCGAACGCAAGAAGCTGATCCCATCAATCAAAAGGATTAACGCATTATTAGGGAACGGCTTAACTAGAGTTGACTTGACCCACTGCTGGGTCGCATGGCGGGTTATCCCTCTAAGCCGCCGATCAAAACTGATGTGTGAATATGGCGGAGGCCCAAATGATTCTCCTCGTCACAACTCCGTCCAATTACCCGAAGAGGATATTGCTGCAATGTCAACCCTTCTGGTAAACGGAAAATATGAAGACTGTGGTAAAGTCGGGTTAAACCTCTTCTGCAAACTTAACCCGGCGCCAGAGGTAAAAATTCTCTGACCTCCTTCTTTGTATTTTTCCCCAGTCATGTTTAGTACCTGTCTGATCTTTCGTCTTTGTTTATTCATCTGCAGGCCAGATCTGACTTCTGTAAAGTCAAGTACAACCACAAAGCCGCCAAGAAGGCTAGAGCCGCTGCTATCAACACCAAGAAAACGACCCAGCGATCCAAGAAGAAGAAAAGTACCGCTGAGGATCTGATGAAGCTTGATGATACTTCTGAGTCGGAGGTAGCCCTTGACTCCCTTGGCTAACTTTTTAACAATCTTATTAACACTGATCTTTGCTGGGATGACACAGTGGCCAGTCAGGCCGTGGAAGAAGAGGTAACTATTTCCAACGACTCAGCCCATTTGCCAAGACAGAAACTTCGAGTCGTAACCCGAAAAGTAAGGTTTTCCCACCCTTTGGCTTATCTGGATACTCATTTTCTTTTGAAAAAGCAGCAACATGAAAGCCGCCGTCAGACCCGGAATGGTGATGAACCGCCTGCCATTCTTCAATAGACTCCTCAAAAACGCCAGAATGAGGTTTATTTCTTTGTCTTTGACTTCTGTTAATGGATCTCCTTCCTTGCATTACTTACTTTGTCTTAGCTTTGCAGGAGGTGTCTCGCTCTTCTGGCGACTTGTCTCAGACCCAATTTCCGGACTTCAAGACTGCCCCTGGGTAAGGAAAAATCCTCTTTCTTCCGTGTTTTTTAAACTGTCTCATTATACTGACAGTCCTATAATATTTCTCTTAGTGGTCAAGCTAAGTCTAAGAAGGACAAGGTAACTAAGCCGGTGGAAGACCCGCCAGTCCTTGCACCTGAACCGGCAAGGACACCTTCTCCTACATTAACAGAAGCTCCATAAGACCTGCCTGTCAATGATGAAGTAAATCCTCCTGAGCCGTTAGTTGATGACACCAACGTGAATCCTTCTGCAACCGGACCATCCAGCTCGGCCAACCCGCCATCACCGTCTGCGCAAGACGTTCTGATCATCGGGAGCCGCTTTGTTGAACCGAGAAATCCCACCGTGTTGGCTCGTCACATGGCGAAACAAGAGGCGTTGGAGAAACAGAAAGTGTGTTTTGATATTTCACACTATGATCATCTGAATGCCAACAACATATTATCTGGTTATCTCAGCCATGTGCACTCCAGCCGTGACTCAGAGATCGAAATGGACAAGCAGTTGCAGTTGAAATACGAGGTATGTTCTTCTGGCTTACTTATATTCCGCCAGCCCCCAAGTCTTCAGATTATAAGAGAAATGGAATGATATGTAGACTTTATGATATAGGCTAAGACTTTTACCTTTTAGATTTTCCTGGAGTTCAATAAAATAGAACAAAGCTTCATTGGTAGTCCCCAAGGGTCGGTTCATTTGACCATAAATGAGGTGGTACTTTGAATTTTCATAATTATCTTGTACCGTATCCAAAAAACATTGTAATCCGGCTTAACCTTGAGAAACTTGCTGAAGAGCATGCATTAGCCCCCAAGTGCCAAGTGTTATTACTTTGTAAAGTACTTGGGACTTAAAGTATGTTTTAGAGTCATAAGAAATTGTTTTGGCATACATTAGCCCCCAAGTGTCAAGTGGTTTTGCAATGCAAAGTACTTGAGACTTGAATCTTGACTTTTGAACTGTAACTGAAATCTTGACTCATCTGGGTATGTTTTGCAGAATGCCTTATCTGAACTGAGCTCGCAATTAACTGATGCAAAGACCCGGCTGGAGGATCAGGAGGCAGAGATCAAGTCTGCTGACTCCAAAATGCAAGTAAGTCTCTCTAAGACAGAAAAATTAAAAACCAGCTTTACTGCCAAGAAGAACACCTGGGCTGAAGAAAAAACGCTTCTGACACAACGTGCCGAGAAGGCTGAAGCAGCCCTTGAAGAGGTTACGATGGAGCTGACTGGTTTAAAGAATCGGGTGTCACAAATGGTGTCCGCCATCTTTGGTAAGCCATCTCTACTAACCTTTTTACCTTCTTTTCACCTGGACTACAAGCCGCTAGCTGACCCTTCGCGTTCAAAACATATGCAGGCCCTCGAAGCAAGAATCTGAGTCAAGACCACGTGATTAAGCTGAAGGCGGTCTATACCTTAGGAGAGCAGTTGTACACTGGAGCACAACGAGCACTCACCGCTATCTCTCCTGCCAATCAAGGACCCAACCGGCTCAGCGATGTTTTAAAGAAGCTGTCAATCTTGCCCGCCAGGTTCCAAGAAGTCAAGCGCTCCTGTGCCAGAGCTAGAGCTTTGACTGCCCTGAGCCGCTCCAAGGCTTGGGTGCCAGATCTAGACCCGGCGGATGTAGTCAGAGGGTATCCTACCATGAAGGAAGACGGATCTCCCTTTGAACAATACGACTTCATGGCTTGCGTGTGCGGAGTTTGACCTCATGCGACTATTCTTGGAGATGAAACCAATATCGACAAATATCAGCTGGGTTTTGATGTGGAAAATAAGAAGATGGCAACTCCCTCGTACAAGGTGACAGATTTAATCCCGCCTGTTCGTGAACATACATTTGCTCCAGAAGTTGATCCGGCCGGCCTAATTGACGAAGAAGTAGAATTTATTGCCGTGAACGGTTTTGATTGGTCGAAACCCAGCTTCCAGTCAGCAGAGGGCGGTGAACCGGTGAGGGAGGAGTGATGACCGTCTTCATGGGCTTGTAAAAGCCTTGTAATAGATTAGTTTTGAAAACACTGCATATTCTGTGTATGCCATCGCGCATAAGACACCGTGTGTTACTCTATGCTTGCTGATGTTAATATATGCATCATATTTATGATTGTCCCTGCAATACTTCAACTCTGTTCCTGTAGATAAAAAGGAAAAAATTGGCTTGGCGGCTTAGTACCAAACGGGTCAGAACACCCAGTTTATAGCCAATATTTTTATCATAGTAAAAAGCAGAACCAGATGTAAGAAGAAAACAAGACTGAAATAACCTTTGATTAATACAGAAAGCAACTGTTCATAAACAATAGCCACACCTGTACCTTCAATCTCCGGACCACCGGTTTAAATGACCCGGGTGATGAAGTTGATAATCCGGTCTATTTTGAGAAGTCGATCCTTCTGAATAATTAATGAGTATTATGCCCTGGCGGCTTGTTGTCAAATAGTCCAACCGGTGAAAAGACCATGCTGATTATTTGCAAAATTGAGACAACTAAAAACCAATAAAGCAAAAATAGGTGGTAAACAAAATTAACCTTGTAATTAAAGGTTGGGGGTTTCTGATTCGAATACGATCAGTAAACCGGACCAAAGGGGTTAAGCTAAGGTTCGAATACGACCTATGTTTGAGCAGGAAGCCCCCAAATGACCTTGAGAGGTTTTTAACGACCCTGATTCGAATACGATCCAAGTCGGACCCAAAAGGGGTTAAGCTGTGATTCAGATACGATCAAGAAGCCCCCTAGTGAGTTTGGCTTTGAGCCGATCAAAAGGGTTACGACAGCTATGTTCTCTTTGGTTCAAATACGGCCTATGTTTGAACAGGAAGCCCCCAAGTGACCATGATAGTTGCAGCTAGATTCGAATACGATCGTAAGCTGGACCAAAAAGGTTAGACTTGATTCAAATATGATCAGCTCCTTAACAGTCATTTGAAAATAGTAAAAAACAACAAAAGATGCGTAATATTTAAAAGAAAAGAGACTGTGGTACTGCTTTATTACTTATCGTAGTATATACAACGTTAAAGTATGTACATGATGAGAGCCGGTGGCTCAGGTGTAGTATGGCCGAAGTTGAGCAATGTTCCACGGCCGGCGGGTCTCCTCTTCCGACTTACATGAGTCTTTGTGCTCTCGAACATCAATGAGGTAACATGACCCATTGTTTAAGTTCTTGCTGACCACAAAGGGTCCTTCCCAAGGCGGGGATAACTTTTGTGCATCTGACAGATCCTGGATGAGCCGGAGCACCAGGTCGCCTTCTTGAAAGGTCCTGTTGATAAATTGTTGATCGAGCCGCTGCTAAGTCTCTTTCCTCGTCTAACAAGTCAAGTGCATCCTGTCTGGCTTGTTCATTATTAGCTTCAACATAAGCCGGCACACGGGGCGAGTCATGACGGATGTCACTACACAACACTGCTTCTGCTCCATACACCATGAAGAAAGGTGTGTAACATGTAGACCTGTTAGGTGTGGTGTTGATACTCCACAGCACCGAGGGTAATTCCTCTACCCAACAACCCGGCATTCGCTGCAAGGGGACCATAAGCCGGGGCTTGAGACCTTTTAAGATTTCCTGATTTTCTCTCTCAGCTTGACCATTGGATTGAGGATAAGCTACAGAAGAAACATCAAGCCGAATATGCTCACGTTGATAAAACTCCTCCATAGCCCCTTGGGATAGATTAGTGCCATTGTCAGTGATAATGCTGTGTGGAAAACCAAAATGGAAGATCACCTTTTTCATGAACTGAACCGCCGTGGCCGCATCAGACTTACTCACCGGCTCTGCCTCAACCCACTTTGTGAATTTGTCAACTGCCACTAAAAGATATGTCTTTTTATCCTTAGACCTTTTAAAAGGTCCAACCATGTCAAGCCCCCAGAACGCAAACAACCAAGTGATCGGAATCATCCGTAGCTCTTGAGCCGGCACATGTGCTCGTCGTGCGAATTTTTGTCATCCGTCACATCCACTGACCAGATCTTCTGCATCAGCGTGAGCCGTCAACCAGTAAAAACCGTGACGAAAAGCCTTAGCCACCAGAGATTTTGACCTGGCGTGATGACCACAATCGCCTTCATGGATCTCACGAAGTATTTCTTGGCCTTCTTCAGGGGAAACACCCCGCTGAAACGCTCCAGAGACACTGCGATGGTATAGTTCTCCGTCAGAAATCGTCATTGACTTAGACCACCGGGTTATCTGTCGGGCCAGGGTCTCATCCAATGGCAGCTCACCCCGGGTCATATAATCCAAGAATGGCACTGTCCAATCTGGGATGACATGAAGAGCCGCCACCAACTGTGCCTCCGGGTCGGGAACAGCTAGATCTTCTATGGGTAACTTAACAGATGGGTTATGCAAAACATCCAAAAAGGTGTTAGGTGGCACCGGCTTACGCTGAGATCCCAGCCGGCTTAGAGCATCAGCCGCTTCGTTCTTCCTACGGTCAATGTATTCCACCTGATATCCTTTAAAATGTCCTGCAACAGCATCAACTTCATGGTGTTAAGCCGCCATGAGAGGGTCTTTGGAATCCCACTTGCCTGATACCTGTTGAGCCACTAAATCTGAGTCGCCAAGACACCGGACCTGGCTCAGGCTCATCTCTCTGGCCACTCGAAGACCATGGAGCAAGGCTTCATATTCCGCTGCGTTGTTAGTGCAAGGAAACATCAGCCGCAACACATAACAAAATTTGTCACCTCGAGGGGAGGTTAAAACAACTCCAGCCCCCGAGCCTTCCAACTGTCTGGACCCATCAAAGTGAATAGTCCAATATGTGTTGTCTGGTTTTGTCCTCCGGCATCTGCATCTCTGTCCAGTCATTAATAAAGTCAACCAGCACCTGAGACTTGATCGCAGTACGTGGCACATACTTCAACCCATGAGATCCAAGTTCAATGGCTCACTTGGCGACTCGTCCAGTGGCCTCTCTATACTGGATGATGTCCCCCAAAGGCGCAGAGCTAACCACGGTGATTGGGTGACCCTGAAAGTAATGCTTGAGCTTCTGGCTTGCCATGAACACCCCGTACACGAGCTTCTGCCAATGTGGATATCTTTGTTTAGATTCGATTAGTACCTCACTGACGTAATAAACCGGCCGTTGAACCAGATGTTCCTTGCCAACCTCTTTGCGCTCCACCACAATTGCCACACTAACGGCCCGTGAGCTAGCGGCTACATATAACAATAGCGGCTCTTTCTCAATTGGAGTAGCAAGAACTGATGGCTCAGCAAGCTGTTTCTTCAGATCCTCAAAAGCAGAGTTCGCAGCATCACTCCAAACAAAATCATTTGTTTTTTTCATCATCTGATACAAAGGCATCGCCTTCTCCCCTAACCGGCTTATGAACTGGCTTAAAGCAGCCACACGACCCGCCAGCTATTGAACATCATGATGCATGTCGGTTTGGCCAGGGATGTGATTGCCTTAATCTTCTTCGGGTTAGCTTCAATACCTCGGTTGGACACCAAAAAACCTAAGAGCTTGCCGGCTGGGACTCCAAAAACACACTTAGCCGGGTTAAGCATCATTTTGTAGACCCGGAGGTTATCAAAGGTCTCTTTCAGATCTGTCACCAAGGTTTCCTCTTTCCTGGACTTTACCACTATATCATCCACATAAGCATGAACATTACGCCCAATCTGATTTGAAGACAATTCTGCACACACCGTTGATAAGTCGCCTGGGCACTCTTAAGCCCAAAAGGCATAGACACATAGCAGAAAGCTCCAAATGGAGTGATAAAAGCTGTCTTCTCCTGATCTTTGACTGCCATCTTGATCTGATGATAACCTGAATAAGCATCCAAAAAACTCAAATGTGTGCAACCCGCCATAGCATCGATGATCTGATCAATACGGGGAAGAGCAAAAGGGTCAGTCGGACAAGCCTTGTTTAAATCAGTGTAATCCACACACATACGCAGGTGTCGTTCTTTTTTAGTACAAGCATCGGGTTGGCTAACCACTTTGGCTGAAAGACTTCCACAATGAACCCGGCGGCCAAAATTTGGGCCACCTCTTCTCCAAAGGCCTTGCGCCTTTCCTCGTTGAACCGTTGGAGAAACTGTCTAACCGGTTTAAACCTTGGATCAATATTGAGAGTGTGCTCAGCGAGTTCCCTCGGGACACCCGGCATGTCGGAAAGTTTCCATGCAAAGATGTCCCGGTTCTCACGGATGAACTCGATGAGCGCGCTTTCCTATTTTGGATCCAAGTTTGCACTGATGATGAACTACTTGGATGAGTCGCCAGGCACAAAGTCAACCATCTTGGTGTCATCAGCTGATTTGAATTTCAACACTAGCTCATGCTCCGTTGTTGGTTTCTTTAAAGACGTCATGTCTGCCGGGTCAACATGATCCTTATAAAACATTAACTCCTTGGTTGCACAACCAGACTCAGCATATGCAGCATCACCTTCTTCACACTCCAGGGCTATTTTCTGGCTTCCATGTACTGTAATGGTGCCCTTATGACCCGGCATCTTGAGCTGCAAATACACATAACACGGCCGAGCCATGAACTTGGCATAAGCCGGCCGTCCAAACAGAGCATGATATGGGCTTTTGATCTTAACCACCTCAAAGATTAATTTTTCTACTCTGGAGGCATACTCATCCCCAAAGGCTACTTCCAGTTCAATCTTACCAACTAGGTATGCCGACTTGCCAAGTACCACACCGTGCAAAATAGTGTTGGATTGCTTAAGACTCTTATCAGTCAACCCCATCCGACGGAACGTCTCATAGTAGAGGATGTTGATGTTGCTGCCTCCATCCATGAGAACCTTAGTGAATTTATATCCACCAACCTGAGGCGCTACTACCAAGGCCAAGTGACCCGGATTATCAACCCGGGGTGGATGATCCTCTCTGCTCCACACAATAGGCTGTTCGGACCACCGTAAGTAACGTGGAATCGCCGAATCAACGGCATTGATGGCCCTCTTGTGAAGCTTCTGGTCCCTCTTACATAAGCTTGTGGTGAACACATGGTATTGCCCACTATTCAACTGTTTTGGGTTGCTCTGATATCCGGACTGTTGCTGCTGGTTCCCTTGGCCAGGTTGTGGATTATAGCCTCCCTGGTTACCTGTATGGCCCTGACCGTGAAATCCTCCTCCACCTGAACCGGCGCCCGGGCCATGGAAACCGCCCCCACCTGAACCGCCGCCTGGGCCGTGACCTCCATCAAATGCATTTGAATTTTTAAACACCTTCATGATTGTACAATCCTTCCACAGGTGGGTGGCTGGCTTCTCCCGGGTGCCGTGTCTTGGACAAGGTTCAGTCAACAGTTGCTCAAGGGTGGGACCTGACCCGCCCGACCGAGGGGGTTGCCTACCCTTGCGCCATTGATTGCTGGCCTGCGCATTGGTGTTACCGACAAATTCATCAGCCTTACGTTTATTACCTCCTTGATTTGCCGGGTTATGCTGGTGAACCTTGACGTTGCCGTTCTTTTTTCCCTTCCTTGTCTTTTCTTCGTCAGAAACCGGGTCCTTGGTACTATCAGAATTAGCATACTTGACGAGAGCCACCATCAACTGGCCCATGTCATTGCAGTCACGCTTGAGCCGCCCCAATTTCTGCTTCGGAGGTTCAAAACGACAGTTTTTCTCCAACATCAAGACTGCTGAGCCGGCATCCGTCTTATCAGATGAATGTATTATCTCCTTGACCCGGCGCACCCAATGGGTTGTAGATTCACCGTCCTCTTGTTTACAATTAGTCAGGTCCACAATCGACATGGGTTGTTTACATGTGTCTTTGAAGTTCTGAATGAATCGGGCCTTCAACTCCGCCCATGAGCCGATAGAATTGGGTGGCAACCCCTTCAACCAAGTATGAGCTGTTCCATCCAACATCATAGTGAAATACCTGGGCATTGCCGCGTCGCTGACCTCCAACAACTCCATAGCCATCTCATAACTCTCAATTCAAACCCCAGGATGCAAGTCGGCCGTGTAATTAGGCACTTTACGAGGCCCCTTGAAGTCCTTTAGCAAACGCTCATTACGTATGGCCAGCACCAGTCAAGGGACACCTCCGGTTCTTTTGGCCACTCCTGCCTCAACCGAGGTTGCTGGATAAGCCGGAAAAGTCTGATGAGCCACCTGCTCCGCTGCCAGTTGAACTGCTCGCTCAGCCTCTTGTCGGATCCTCTCCTGATCCGCCAAGTTAAGGGCTCCAGCCTGTACCGGCTCATGCCTGTGCGGGCGGTTGCGGCGTTGAGCATTGCTTGGCATGTCAGTTGAGTCCATATGCCTACTGTAGCTTGGGCTCCGGCTCGGGCGAGGAGTTGAATGGATCCTGTCTTGACTGTAGGAGTACGCATCCTGCTGTGCCAGAGCTGTTTGAAGAAGTTCTCTGACCCTTCGCGTTTCGATTGCCGCCGGCGAGTCGCCTTCCATCGGGAGAGCCGCCAAACGAGCCAACACTGCAATGAGGTTTTCCAAGGGATTGGAGAAGTGACCCGGCGGTGTTGGTACATAATGAGGCGGAGCGGTATGTACACGAGGTGGTTCCATGGTGCGCGGTTGAACCGATGCCCCGGGCGTCGTGATCCGATTTGCCTACAGCGGGTTGCTTGCCCCAGCCCCGGGTGTATGAAAAAGGTTCCTATGATCGAGCGTCAGAGGTAGACGTGACTGAGTTTTCTGATGCCTTCTTCTCATAACCTCGTTTGACGCGTTCAGATCCACCGAGAGCCGGAAAGTCTCCGCTTGAAGCTGTTGAGCATGAACGTCCAAAGCTGCCCGCTCCGCTGCCATCCTAACCTCCTCTGCTGCTCAATTTTCTTTAGCTTGTACCATCTCTTCACGTACGTGTGCCACCTCTGTGTCATGCTGGGCTTTATCCGCCAGCTTTACCAAGGCAGTTAACAGAGTCATCAGTTTATCCATGAGGTCCATTAGAATCTGAGCCGGGGCGTGCACAGGGTCTCCTGACCCGGCTGTGGCCGACCCCGTAGTTGTAGCCTCTGCTGCCATGGAGTTCTGCCCGGGCTGTGTTCCTGCCATGAAGACTCCGGCCCAATTCGGCGGCTCAAGGGGGTCCGGAATACTGTTGCCATCGGAACAGCCCCCGAGCATGCCATCCTGCAGTTGATACAAAGAGTCTGTCTCGCTTGCTTATGATGTAGCGTCAGAACAGACGGCCTTCTCACCGCCATCCACCGATCCTTTAGAGTATTCACCGCCGTGGACGCAGCCTACAGAAGCATGCTTCACGACAGATTGAACACGGGTGGTCCTCGCGCACTGAGTTGTTTCGACGAGGTTGGTGTGGACGTCTGGCTCAGGGCCCGACTCGCTGACCAGGCCGATGCAGACATGAATTCCGCCAAAGGGGACCCGGTACCGGTACTCGATTGAGCCGGCCTCGAGGCCCCAGCCTTCGTCGTCGATGTAGAGCTTGTCGCTACGACTCTTGGTCATCCGGCCCATAGCGTATCCCTTGAGCCCTTCGAAGTTGCCCTTCAAGAACTCAAATCCGCCGTGCGCTGGCCCCACGGTGGGTGCCAACTATCATGGAATTGTCACAGCAGATGTCCTAGCAGAAGGACTTAGTCATAGGGCCATCGCAACTAGGAAGCTTAAAGGGGTTAATCGGGACAAAGGACACGAGAGGTTTTATACTAGTTCGGCCCCTTATGATGAAGGTAAAAGCCTACGTCTAGTTGTGTTGGTATTGCTGCGGTTTCGATCACCAAGAGGCTAGTTCGCCGGCTTGGTTATCGATCTCTTGTTTCTTGCCCTAACCGCCACCGGGTCGTCCCCTTATATACACGGGTTGACGCCTAGTGGCCTACAGAGTCCCGACCGGCTCATAAATCGTGTCCAGCTCGGTGACTTCTTTTACATGCCTTTCTTTACAAGTCTTTCCTTATATACGGCAGTTTACAATATTGGGCCTTAAGCTGCCTCTAGGCCTTTAGGCCATCTGTAAGATTTAACAAACCATCGCATTGAATGTCTACTGGGCTTCCTTTGTGACCCGCCATTGGGGCTGACCCGGCCCCTCCTGGGCGGGTCATAACTGATAGTTATATCCCCAACACTTATGGTTGTCTCTTTATTGTATGAAATGAAAACGCCATGTAATTGCTTTACTTTATCACTATGCCTTAGCGATAGTTGTAGAAGCAATAGATGGCGTGATGACCATGGCACAACGATGTAGATCAAGGTGTCGGGCCGGTGATGATGGAGATCACGACGATGCTTTGGATATGGAGATCAAAAGCACAAGATGATGATGACCATATCATGTCACATATTTTATTTGCATGTTATGTCTATCTTTTATGCATCTTATTTTGCTTAGTACGGTGGTAGCATTATAAGATGATCCCTTCACTTAATTTCAAGGTAAAAGTGTTCTCCCTGAGTATGCACCATTGCTACAGTTCGTCGTGTTGAGACACCACGTGATGATCGGGTGTGATAGACTTTGTGTTCACATACAACGGGTGCAAAACAGTTTTGCACATGCGGAATACTTGGGTTAAACTTGATGAGCCTAGCATGTATAGACATGGCCTCGGAACACTGGAGACTGAAATGTTGAACGTGAATCATAGATTAGTTCACCATTGATGACTACCCCATCTCATGTGATGATCGGACATGGGTTAGTTGATTTGGATCACATATCACTTAGATGACTCGAGGGATGTCTATTTAAGTCGAAGTTCTTAAGTGATTTGATTAATTGAACTTAACTTATCATGAACTTAGTCCTGATAGTATTTGCGTGTCTATGTTGTAGATCAATGGCCTGTGCTACCGTTCCCCTGAATTTTAATGCGTTCCTAGAGAAAGCTAAGTTGAAAGATGATGGTAGAAACTACACAGATTGGGTCCGTAACTTGAGGATTACCCTCATTGCAGCACAAAAGAATTATGTCCTTGATGCACTGCTAGGTCAAAGGCCTGTTGTCGGTGTCAAAACTGGCGGATCTCGGGTAGGGGGTCCCGAACTATGCGTCTAAGGTCAATGGTAACAGGAGACAGGGGACACGATGTTTACCCAGGTTCGGGCCCTCTCTATGGAGGTAATACCCTACTTCCTGCTTGATTGATCTTGATGTATATGAGTATTACAAGAGTTGATCTACCACGAGATCGTAATGGCTAAACCCTAGAAGTCTAGCCTGTATGACTATGGTAATGAGTAGCTCTCCTTTTCGGACTAAGTCCTTCGGTTTATATAGGCACCGGGCGGATCTAGGGTTACACAAGCTTGGTTGCAAAGAAAGGAATCTACATATTTGGTCACCAAGCTTGCATGCCTGCAGGTCGACTCTAGAGGATCCCCGGGTACCGAGCTCGAATTCGCCCTATAGTGAGTCGTATTACAATTCACTGGCCGTCGTTTTACAACGTCGTGACTGGGAAAACCCTGGCCAGGACTCCCTCAGTAGCCCCCGAACCAGGGTTCAATGACGAGGTGTTCGGTGCACGGATTGTCTTCGGCATTGCAAGTAGGGTTCCTCCTCCGACGTCTTCTAAGTAATCTATTCGGCTTTCAATTCAATGTTGCACCCCTCGGCTTTTGTGCATCGATGACTTCAGCTTCCACGTGTCAAGCGAATGCGGGCGGTCAGGGTATTTTTTACAAACAACCCCTCGGTAATGCAAGAAAGAGCGTATATTTAAAGAGATTGGGTCTCAGATCCATCCGGCACCACGCGGAGAAAATCATCAGAGATTACTAGGAAAGACCATTCCAACATGGCTAGTATTCCCAGCTCCTCCTCCCGTTCCGACCTAGAGAAAGGCGAGTGGGAGAGGTGCTCTATGTCCCATAGTCAATTAGCGAAGTTGCAAATGCACGGATTTCGCCCCCATACGGATCTGGTCCCTGTTCAAGCGGGGTCGGCTTCCTTCAACGGCAAAACCCAATCGGTGGATTCCCCAATCCATCTGCAGGGGAACGAGTGTGCCTCGTCCCCTATCTGTTGAGGGGCGTGGGATTTCCAATTCACCCATTCCTCCGAGGGCTTCTGGAGTATTATGGCCTGCAGCTGCATAATTTTACCCCAGCCTCCATCCTGCACATTGCGGGTTACGTCGCTTTATGCGAACTATTCCTAGGTTGTGAGGCCCATTTCGATTTATGGAGAAGACTGTTCTGCCTTGTCCCACGCAACCACGAGGGATCGATATTTGAAGTGGGCGGGGCCGAAATATGGCGCATTCCTGAGACCGGATACCTATTCGGCACACCGAAGAAAGCTTCCGAAGAGTGGACCTCTGAGTGGTTTTACATTGAGGACGTCGTACTTCCAGATCCAGCCCAGAGTGGTCTACCCGAGTTTACAAGTGCTCCGTTGAAGAAACACCATAGCTGGCGTCCCCGGAGCCTCGAGGAAGAGGATAGCGCAGAGATCAGTCTGCTGCTGGGTAAGATCAAGATGCTCGCCCAGTCCGGATTGTCAATAGTCGAGGTAATGGCGGTTTCCATAACGCGGGGGGTCTAACCACTCCAATATAGAGGGCTACCCATGTGGCATTACAATGGGGAAGACGACGCCTCCCTCTATGGTCGGAAGGGCCCGAAGACTCCCGTCGCTCTGGCCAAAATATTAGCCGAACTGTATAAAGGGGAGCGGGAGGAGTTCGCCCGTCTCCAATATCGAGACGGGTTTTCCATGTACAACTCTCCTAGATGGGTAAGCCCTAACTCCACTATTCGACTCCTCTCCCTGAATTATTTTTGAAGGGCGGTATCTTATTCATTCATGGCAGGAATGGCGAAAGGCTATTGAGGGGATCCATGACCCTGCCCCCCAGCCAGCGAATCACAATTGGGATCTTCACCCCGGACATGAGGAAGATCCGGACATATTCGTGGAGCTCAAATATGGAGTTTTCTATCAGACGAGCTATGACGGCACAGATATACCCATCATCACCGATTACCCCGGCCTCCTTCCTGCTTCGCACGTAAGTAATTTTAGCCAGTACTTTCTTCTAGAGGGTTCCCTTACTATGCCTCACCCACCACATTTATTCCATGTTTCAAAGAGGAGATGCTCAATACCGTGACATGCACCAGAAACATCTTCGAGGAGAGCAGTGCCCACGCCTGGCACATCTTCGAAGAGGAAGGCCAATGATAGCACGGCAGAACCCTCGTCAAAGAGGTAAGGCTTTTCTTTTCAAGAATACCCGTTTTGATCGTCACATCCAACTGAAACGCCACTCGCCGTATTCCAGCAGGAAAAGTATCTACCGGACTACAGTCCGGGGAACCGGCCGGTCGTGCCTCTACTAGCCACATTCCGGTTTTTTCCCAAAGAACGGGGGCTGATACGGGAGCGGCGCCGGACTGTCCTCCCGCAGAGGATTCAAACGACGTGTCCGTCACGAACTCTGAAGTGGAGAGCGCTATGAATCATCGTCATCGGAGGGCCGTTCTTCGTAACCCTGGTTTTTCGAAAGCATCATTTAATGCCTTCAATTCGGCCGATGCGTATATTCGAGCTGCTTGGGATGGGCTTGTCAGAGCCACAGACCAGCGTCTAAAAGATATGCAGGTAAGCGTAGATTTAATAGGCATACACCAGTAGCCCCCGAGACTTAAAGTAGTTGATATAATTGATTTAAGGATCAATGTATAACCAGGTGCTTACGGAGAAGAACACCCTGTTAGCTTAGGAACTAGAAAAGTGTCAAAGCCAGCTAACTGCTACCAATGTCGAACTGGAGAAATCCAAGAAGGCATCCCCTGGTAATGTTTCCCTCCATCGAGAAAACATAATGGTACACTAATAGTGCTAACCTAGTTGCTTACCTATTTATCGGATCATTAGACCAAATGCAAGAACAGCTGGACGCCGCTCGAAGCGGAGAACATGGAGCCAAAAAACTGCTAGCAGTGGGAGAGCGTGTGCTAACAAAAGTCGTTCAGGAGAAAAGCAAGCTCCAGGATGCGAACACCCAAATGTGCAAAGAACTGAAAGATGTACGGGCCTAGCGAGCAGACTCCGTGAACGAGAACAAAAAGCTGCGAGGCGACATATTCACTACGTGGCCAAATTTATCTGTTTGACAGTTTGGTGGTAAAATTAGTTGATATAGCTATGATTTCAGGTATGTTGACGGGCCGTCCCGAAGAGGAGGTGTCCGGATCAGCAAGTGATCTTCTGCAAGGGCTATCGCAGTTGCACGAGCAAGCTCAGCAGGCAATGCGGAGTGTAGCCAAGGCCTTATGGCCATCTGCCTCCCCTCCAGGGAGTATGGAGAAGCTTGTAGAGCTGTTCAAGGGAGTGCGGTGGCGTATCCGACTGTGGAAGATATCGGCTTGCCAAGAGGGTGCGCGAGAGGCCTGGGCCATGGTAAAAACGCCATATACCAAGCTGGATCCAAATCACATGGCCTGGGTCGGACCGCTAGGGTCAAATGGGGAAGAAATTCCCGTTAGTTTAGTATATGACCAAGTGGAGGTGGCCGCTAGATATTCCCAAGAGGATTGTAAGTTAGACCGCCTGTTGGACGGTATAGAGGAGGAAGTTTTTAAGTCCTAAGTGACTATGTACTTTCCTTCTAGCTGGATAATAAAAACAATTGTCATGGCCGACCTTTTCACTTCGACCTCTGGACACGAAGGTGCAGAGTGTTTCCGAATACCCTAACGGTAGAATATACCGGGGTATGCATGGGAACCAGGCGTAGGGGTCATAGTTGCTTGAACAGACAATGTGTATCCGTCTAGTTATGTTATATTACATTATGTAAGAAACATCTTCCAAAGAGAATAGTTCCGTTAAGGGTTCCTTTCCCTGGGAGCGCATGCGTTTAATGTGCATGTCCGAACTATGATTGAAAAAATCGTAGAGTAAGTAACGTCTGGGGTTTCACAATGGAGTGAATGCGGAAACGTCTTTAATTCGCCAACCGAATATTCCCTTAAGAACGCTAGCATTCGGCTTCACCCAGTCTGAGGTATACATCTGGATGACCTGGCAGTAACAATCGCAGAGGTGCTCCCTTTATGCCCTAGCCGAACTAACGGGAACGTAGGGCATAAGCACAGGAGCTAGGCAACCCAGCTTGGCCAAAACTTAAGTCATATCGATGCATATAATGGCGAAGAAAAGGTACATATGGAAAAACACATATATGGTGAGCCTGATGCTCGAAGAATAATAGCAAGCTTCTGTACGAGAAGCCCCCAGGTATAATGAACATACATATGTGGAGATGTACGCATCAGGGGAGGACGGTCTAGCCGTACTAAAGCTGTAGGGATTAAGAGAAAAATGAAAAAAGATAAAAAATGAAAAGAGAGGAAAAATAACGTTAATAACAGGAGGAAGGAGACGAACATAGAGTTCGGCGCTAGGCATAAAATCGTCGAAGTCTGGCCGCATTCCAGGGGTTCGGCTCTAGGTGATTGTCTAACGCATCACGCAGGCGGTACGCTCCTTCGGTGAGAACTTCGTCAATGATGAAGGGACCCTCCCACTTGGGCTTGAGTTTGTCCTTTTTCTTCTCTGGCAGGCGTAGAACGAGTTCACCAATGTTATAAGTCTTGGCTCGCACTTCTCCGCTTTAATACCTGCAAGCCTCCTGTTGATAAAATGCAGAACGGGCTTTTGCGACGTCGCGCTCCTCCTCCAGTGCATCTAAGTTGTCCTGTCGATCAAGCTCGGCTTCTCTCTCTTCGTACATGTGCACTCAAGGTGAGTCATGAATAATATCACAGGGTAACACTGCTTCTGCACCGTACACCATGAAGAAGGGTGTATATCCAGTAGTGCGGTTGGGCATGGTCCGCAGCCCACAAAGTACGGAGTCAAGTTCCTCCACCCAGTGCTTATCTGATTCTTTCAAAGACCGCACTTGTCTAGGTTTGATGCCGCTCATAATAAGACCATTAGCCCGTTCGACTTGACCGTTTGTCTGTAGGTGATAGACAGAGGCGTAATCGAACTTAATGCCTAGATTAGTACACCAGGTTTTCACTTCATCGGCCGTGAAATTAGAGCCATTATCGGTTATTATGCTATGTGGGACACCATAATGGTGTACCACGCCGGATATGAAATCTATTACCGGACCCGCTTCGGCCATTTTGACTCGTTTGGCCTCTATCCACTTAGTTAATTTATCCACCATGATCAGCAGATACTTTCTCTTATGGCTTCCTCCTTTAAGGGGTCCGACCATATCGTGTCCCCAGATCGCAAAAGGCCAACTGATGGGGATTTTTTGTAAGGCAGTGGGGGCATATGGCTTTGGTTGGCAAAGAGTTGGCATCCGACGCAACATTGGACAAGGTCATGTGCATCTGCTCGGGTCGTCGGCCAGTAAAACCCTGTACGGAAGGCCTTGCTAACAAGGGCCCGAGCTGCGGCGTGGTGACCGTCGAGACCGGCATGAATTTCAGCTTCTGAGGTACCGGGATTTGCCTGGTGTAAGGACAGTGGATACGTAATATACTGGCTTCTGAAGCGGGAATTTGTGTCCATCCTGTTCTTGTTCAACGACGAGCACGGCGCTCACCACCTGATGTGCTGCCGATCTATATAATAACATCGGTTCCCCGACGTTTGGCGCGGCCAGGGTTGGATTGCTCACAAGAAGGGTTTTTATTTCCTCCAGTCCGGCAGTTGCCGCGTCCGTCCACTCGAAGTGATCGTTTCGCCGTAGAAGGCGATAGAGTGGCAGTGCCTTTTCTCCCAATCTGGAGATAAAGCGGCTCAGAGCTGCCACGCAACCCGCGAGCTTTTGGACTTGTTTAAGGTCTGTTGGCGTAGCCAATTGTGACAGAGCTCGGATTTTGGCTGGATTTTCTTCAATTCCTTTGTTGGAAACGATGAAGCCCAGCAGTTTTCCAACGGGGACGCCAAAAACGCACTTTTCTGGATTGAGCTTAATGTCATAGGCGTGGAGGTTATCAAATCTGAGACGTAAATCATCTATTAGTGTTTCGACGTGCCTAGTTTTGATGACGACGTCGTCCACATAAGCTTGAACTGTCTTGCCGATCTACTTCTCCAGGCATGTTTGTACCATGTGTTGGCATGTGGCGCCGGCGTTCTTGAGTCCGAAGGGCATGGTGTTGAAGCAGAATGGCCCATATGGGGTGATGAATGCTGTTGCAGCTTGATCGGACTCCTTCATTTTGATTTGATGGTATCCGGATTATGCATCAAGGAAACACACTGAGTCATGTCATGCGGTAGCATCAATGATTTGATCAATGCGGGACAGGAGGAAGGGATCCTTAGGGCAAGCCTTATTGAGGACTTCAAAATCAACGCACAACCGCCAGGATTTGTCCTTCTTTGGTACCATCACCAGGTTTGCCAGCCAGTCCGGATGTTTTATTTCTCTGATGAATCCAGCCTCAATTAGCTTGGCCAGCTCCTCCCCCATAGCTTGGCGTTTGGGCTCGGAAAAGCACCGCAGTGCTTGTTTGACTGGTTTGTATCCCTTTAAGATATTAAGGCTATGTTCGTCTAGCTCACGTGGGATTCTAGGCATGTCAGAAGGGTGCCAGGCAAATATATCCCAGTTTTGCGAAGGAAATCCCTTAGTGCGGCTTCGACCATTGGGTCTAGTTGTGCTCCAATAGATGTTGTCTTCTTGGGGTCCGTTGGGTGGACCTGGAATTTGACCATTTCTTTTGCTGGTTTGAAGGAGGTGGATTTGGGTCGTTTGTCTAAGATCACATCGTCCCTATCCACCGTGGAGCGGAGTGCGGTTAATTCTTCGGCCGCGAGGGCTTCAGATAATGCCTCAAGGGTCAGGGATGCGGTTTTGTTTTCGGCGCGGAGTGCTATGTCCGGATCACTGTCAAGAGTGATTATGCCGTTTGGTCCGGGCATTTTGAGCTTCATATACCCGTAATGAGGTATAGCTTGGAAGCGTGTAAAAGCATCCCGCCCCAACAGGGTGTGGTATCCGCTGCTGAAAGGAGCCACTTGGAAGGTGATTTCTTCAGACCGATAATTCTCCGGCGTGCCGAATACCACATCAAGTGTGATTTTTCCCGCACACTGCACCTCCCGACTGGGAATGATTCCTCGGAAGGTCGTGCTGCTTTGCTTGATGCGGCACCTATCTATTTCCATTTTGTGCAGTGTATCCTCATAGATGAGGTTTAGTCTGCTGCCACCGTCCATGAGGACCTTGGTGAGTCGAAAGCCGTCCACGATGGGACTGAGGACTTAAGAGGCTGGTGCTCGGACTATCATGTATTTTGGTTCATCGCCGGCATTAAAGGTTATAGCCGTGTCGTTCCAAGGGTTTATTGTGGTGATTTGATAGACTTCGTCGAGGCCGCAAAGTGCCCTTTTGCGTTTATTGTTTCAAGCGAATGTCTCAAAGACCGTCAGTACTCTAGGGTCGTCGTCTTCTGGAGGGTGTTTCTCTGGGGTGTTTTTGGTAAGGATGTCCTCGCCGCTTTTGGCTACCTGCCGGAGTATCCAACATGCTCTAAGGCTGTGGGTTGGTATGTTATCCGGTGTTGCGTGTATTTTGCATGGGTCATCGAGCCATCCCTCCACAATGGTTCCGCGCCGCGTAATATGTTTGTATTTCTTGGCTATTGGACTGGGCACGTCACGGGGATGCGCCCTTTTCGCCTGGACTAGTGGTTGAGTTGGGACTGATGGCTCCCAACAAGCTACCTTATCCCTCGAGGCACTTTCCATTGTGTTGTACTTCTGTACAATAGTTGCCAAGTCAGCGAAGTGCACTATGCGGCGGTGATTAATGGCATTTAGGATTCCTTCGTTCGTGATGATATCGCGTCCTCGTCGCGGCAATCTTTAACCTTGTCCTTGACAAGGAGGAATCTGGCCCAGAAGTGGTGGACCTTTTCTTGAGACTGCTGTTGTATGCTCGTGAGAGCGCTTATGTCTGGGTGGGTGGGTGGAGTTGGATCTGGACCCTGACCCGATCGAATATCTGGAGTCTGAAGTTTTTCCAGACTTAACAGTCCGGGCTCCGAAGCATCTTCTGGTTGCCTTTGCCCGCCATCCGATTCTATGTTCGGAAGGCCAGTCACCTCCTTTTGTGGATGGGTATCCGGCACTGTAGGGTTAGCGATCCAGACATAGTCCGTCTTCAATATAGGGGAAGAGTCGTCATCTTGCTCCTCGACTACCGCTATCTGATGGGTGATCGGTGGAGATTTGATTTCTCTTTGGTCGGGTTTAAGCCCGATCCGATCGTAATCTGTGGCGATTCCCAGGGCGGCGATATGATCAAGGAGTTCGTTTAAAGACGAAAATTCCGCCGGATCCATCTGCTTGGAGTATTTGGGGTCGATACGAAGAGGATTTTTGATGGCCCGAGAGGTTATCGTCGGCTTAACGGCCGAACGGGTGGTCATGGTAAAGCTACCCAACCGGAGGGTTTGGCCTAGGGCCAGTTCTCCTCCGGTAGTGATATTGTCTTTAAGGACGAGGCGAGTCATCAATCCTGTTGTCGACGGCATAGTGGAACTCTCAATGAAAGCACCAATGTCGGTGTCAAAACCGGCGGATCTCGGGTAGGGGGTCCCGAACTATGCGTCTAAGGTCGATGGTAACAGGAGACAGGGGACACGATGTTTACCCGGGTTCGGGCCCACTCTATGGAGGTAATACCCTACTTCCTGCTTGATTGATCTTGATGGATATGAGTATTACAGGAGTTGATCTACCACGAGATCGTAATGGCTAAACCCTAGAAGTCTAGCATGTATGACTATGGTAATGAGTATCTCTCCTTTCCGGACTAAGTCCTCCAGTTTATATAGGCATCGGGAGGATCTAGGGTTACACAAGGTCGATTACAAAGAAAGGAATCTGCATATTCGGTCGCCAAACTTGCCTTCCATGCCAAGGAGAGTCCTATCCGGATACAGGTGCAGTCTTCGGTCTTGTTATCTTCACAGCCCATTAGTCCGGCCCAGGGCTAACAGGCCGGATGCCCGAGGACCCCTTAGTCCAGGCCTCCCTCGCCTGCTACGAGAGCAGATGCTGATGTTCTGAACGTCTCGCAGATGCTGATGACTACTTGATAGTTCAGTGTGCCATGCTTTACGGCTTAGAATTGGGACTTCAAAGACGTTTTGAACGTCATGGAGCATATGAGATGTTCCAGGAGTTGAAGTTAATATTTAAAGAAAATGTCGGGGTTGAGATATATGAAGTCTCCAACAAGTTCTATAGCTGCAAGATGGAGGAGAATAGTTCTTTCAGTGAACACATACTCAGAATGTCTGGGTATAATAATCACTTGACTCAGCTGGGAGCTAATCTTCCAGATAATAGTGTTACTGATAGAGTTCTTCAATCACTACCACCAAGCTACAAAAGCTTCGTGATGAACTATAATATGCAAGGGATGGATAAGAAAATTCTTGAGCTCTTCACAATGCTCAAAGCTGCGGAGGTAGAAATCAAGAAGGAGCATCAAATGTTGATGGTTAACAAGACCACTAGTTTCAAGAAAAAGGGAAAGGGAAAGAAGGGGAACTTCAATAAGAATGGCAAGCAAGTTGTGAGTCATGGGAAGAAGCCCAAAGATGGACCCAAGCCTGAAACTGAGTGCTTCTACTACAAAGGGACTGGTCACTGGAAGCGTAACTCCCCCAATTATTTGGCGAATAAGAAGGATGGCAAAGTGAACAAAGGTATATTTGATATACATGTTATCGATGTGTACCTTACTAATGATCGTAGTAGCTCCTGGGTATTTTATACTAGTTCGATTGCTCGTATTTGTAACTCGAAACAGGAGCTACGGATTAAACAAAGATTGCCTAAGGACGAGGTGACGATGCACGTCGGGAATGGTTCCAAGGTCGATGTGATCGCCATCGGCACGCTACCTCTACATCTACCTTCGGGATTAGTTTTAGACCTAAATAATTGTTATTTGATGCCATCGTTGAGCATGAATATTATATCTGGATCTTGTTTAGTGCGAGACAGTTATTCACTTAAAACAGAGAATAATGGTTGTTCTATTTATACGAGTAATATCTTTTATGGTCATGCACCCTTGAAGAGTGGTCTATTTTTGTTGAATCTCGATTGTAGTGATTCACATATTCATAATATTGATGCCAAAAGATGCAATGATAATGATAGTGCAACATATTTGTGGCACTGCCGGTTATGTCATATTGGTGTAAAGCGCATGAAGAAACTCCATGCAGATGGGCTTTTGGAATCACCTGATTATGAATCATTTGATACTTGTGAACCATGCCTCATGGGCATGATGACTAAAACTCCATTCTCTGGAACAATGGAGTGAGACAATGACTTATTGGAAATAATTCATACCGATGTATGCGGTCCGATGAGTGTTGACGCATGCGGCGGGTATCATTATTTTCTAACCTTCACAGATGATTTGAGCATATATGGGTATATCTACTTAATGCAACACAAGTATGAAACATTTGAAAAGTTCAAAGAATTTCAAAGTGAAGTGGAGAATCATCGTAACAAGAAAATAAAGTTCCTATGAATTGATCGAGGAGGTGAATATTTGAGTTACGAGTTGGCCTTCATTTAAAACAATGTGGAATAGTTTCACAACTCACGCCACCTGAAACACCACCGTGTAATGGTGTGTCTGAACGTCGTAACCATATTTTATTAGATATGGTGCGATCTATGATGTCTCTTACCGATTTACCACTATCGTTGTGGGGTTATGCATTACAGACAGCTGCATTCACGTTAAATAGGGCACCGTCTAAATCCGTTGAGATGACACCGTATGAACTATGGTTTGGCAAGAAACCTAAGCTATTGTTTCTTAAAGTTTGGGGTTGCGACACTTAGGTCAAAAGGCTTCAGCCTGATAAGCTCGAACACAAATCGGAGAAGTGCGTCTTCATAGGATACCCTAACGAAACAGTTGGGTACACCTTCTACCACAGATCCGAAGGCAAGATCTTTGTTGCCAAGAATGGAACCTTTCTAGAGAAGGAGTTTCTCTCGAAAGAAGTGAGTGGGAGGAAAGTAGAACTTGATGAGGTAATTGTACCTTCTCTCAATTTGGAAAGTAGCACATCAGAGAAATACGTTCCCATGATGCTGATACGTCTCCAATGTATCTATAATTTTTTTATTGTTCCATGCTGTTATATTATCAATGTTGGATGTTTTATAATAATTTCATAGTCATTTTATATCATTTTCTGGTACTAACCTATTGACATAGTGCCAAGTACCAATTGTTGTTTTCTGCATGTTTTTTACATCGCAGGAAATCAATACCAAACAGAGTCCAAACGCAACAAAATTTTTGGTGATTTTCTATGGACCAGAAGACAACCAATGGGCCAAAGAAGCACCTGGGCGGTGCTCCGAGGGGAGCACAACCCACTAGGGCGCACCAGGAGGCCCAGGAGCACCCTGGATTGTGCCCACCTCGGGTGCCCCCTGAACCGCCTCTTTGCTCTATAAATACCCCAATATTCCAGAAACCCTAGGGGAGTCGACGAAAATCTATTCCAGCCGCCGCAGAGTCCAGAACCACCAGATCCAATCTAGACACCATCACGGAGGGGTTCACCACTTCCATTGGTGCCTCTCCGATGATGCGTGAGTAGTTCTTTGTAGACCTTCGGGTCCGTAGTTAGTAGCTATATGGCTTCCTCTCTCTCGTTTGATTCTCAATACAATGGTCTCTTGGAGATTCATATGATGTAACTCTTTTTGTGGTGTGTTTGTTGGGATCGGATGAACTTTGAGTTTATGATCAGATCTATCTTTTTATCCATGAAAGTTATTTAAATCTTCTTTGGTCTCTTATATGCATGATTGCTTATATCGTCAAGATTATTTGAAGTTCTATCAATTGCCCAACAGTAATTTGTTTACCCATCATTTGCTATTTTTCTCCAGAGAAGCCACTAGTGAAACATACGGCCCCCGGGACTCTTCTTTAATATATTTTCCTTCACGATCTCTTTTATTTGCCTTTTGTTTTCGTATCTATTAAACCAAAAATACAAAAACACCTTGCTGCAATTTATTCTTATTTATTTTATTTGGCGTTCGATCTATCAATCTACTACAATTTATTCACGTCAGTTTTGCCAATTTCTGGCACCGTTACCCGAAAGGGATTGACAACCCCTTTAATACGTCGGGTTGCGAGTAGTTGTTATTTGTGTGCAGGCGCCGCTTACGTGTTGTTGCTTGGTTCTCCTACTGATTCCATAACCTTGGTCTCATCACTGAGGGAAATACCTACCGTCGATGTGCTGCATCATCCCTTCCTCTTTGGGGAAATACTGACGTAGCTTCAAGCCGCATCAAAAAGAATTTATGGCGCCGTTGTCGTCGAGGATCTTCAACATATACCAGGTTCCTAATCACAAATCTCATCTCCTCGCAATTAACATTATTTTCCATTTGGCTCTCGTTTTCCTCTTCCCCACTTCACAAAAATTTGCCGTTTTATGCGTCGCTCTTTTTCGTTCGTCGTTTTCTTGCCGGATCTGTTTTTGAGTGCAATCTTGTTGCGTAGGCATCATGACTCAAGAGAACACCAAGTTGTGTGATTTCTCAAATACCAACAACAATGATTTTATTGGCACTCCGATTGCTCATCCTGCCACTAGTGCGGAGTCTTGTGACATTAGTACTGCTTTGCTGAATCTTGTTATGAAAGATCAATTTTCCGGTACTCCTAATGAGGATGCTGAAGGAAATATGACCTAGAGGCAATAATAAAGTTATTATTTATTTCCTTATTTCATGATAAATGTTTATTATTCATGCAAGAATTGTATTAACCGGAAACTTAGTACATGTGTGAATACATAGACAAAACAAAGTGTCCCTAGTATGCCTCTACTTGACTAGTTCGTTTATCAAAGATGGTTATGTTTCCTAACCATAGACATGTGTTGTCATTTGATGAACAGGATCACATCATTAGGAGAATGATGTGATGGACAAGACCCATTCTTTAGCTTAGCATTATGATCGTTATAGTTTCATTTCTACTGCATTCTTCATGACTTATACATGTTCCTCGGACTATGAGATTATGCAATTCCTGAATACCGGAGGAACACCTTGTGTGCTATCAAACGTCACAACATAACTGGGTGATCATAAAGATGCTCTACAGCTGTCTCCGAGAGTGTTTGTTGAGTTGGCATAGATCGAGATTAGGATTTGTCACTCTGTGTATCGGAGAGGTATCTCTAGGCCCTCTCGGTAATGTACATCACTATAAGCCTTGCAAGCATTGTGACTAATGAGTTAGTTGCGGGATGATGCTTTATGGAACGAACGAGTAAAGAGACTTGCCGATAACGAGATTGAACTAGGTATGGGGATACTGAGTATCGATTCTCAGGCAAGTAACATACCGATGACAAAGGGAACAACGTATATCGTTATGCGGTTTGACCGGTAAAGATCTTCGTAGAATATGTGGGAACCAATATGAACATCCAGGTTTAGCTATTGGTTATTGATCGGAGACGTGTCTCGGTCATGTCTACATAGTTCTCAAACCCATAGGGTCCGCACACTTAACGTTCGGTGACGATCGGTATTATGAGTTTATGTGTTTTGATGTATAGAAGTTTTTTCGGAGTCTCGGATGAGATCGGGGACATGACGAGGAGTCTCGAAATGGTCGAGACGTAAAGATCGATATATTGAAAGGCCATATTCGGACATCAGAAAGGTTCTGAGTGATTCGGGTATATTTTGGAGTACCGGAGAGTTACGGGAATTCGTATTGGCCCTTAATGGGCCATACGGGAAAGGAGAGAAAAGGCCTCGAGGGTGGCCGTGCCCCTTCCCCATTGTAACACCCATGATGCGGCTATATCTCCCACGTGTCGGAGCACGACTTAGAGGCATAACCGCATAGTAGGCATGTCGCAAGAGGGGTAATCTTTACACATCCCATGTATTGAATAAGAAAGGGATAAAGAGTTGGCTTACAATCGCCACTTCAAACAATACATAAATATAGCATTACATCATCCAGAATACAATCAAGGTCCGACTACGGAACCTAATAAAGAAAGACAACCCCTAATGCAATAGCTCCCCGATCGCCCCAACTGGGCTCCACTGCTAATCGAAAGGAAACGAAACAACACAACGAACACGTTCTTCATTGAGCTCCTCCTTGAGCTCGGTTGCGTCACCTGCACTGGTATCATCGGCACCTGCAACTATTTGGAAGTAATCTGTGAGTCACGGGGACTCAGCAATGTCACACCCTCGCGATCAAGACTATTTAAGCTTATAGGTAGGAAAAGGTAGTGAGGTGGAGCTGCAGCAAGCACTAGCATATATGGTGGCTAACTTACGCAAATGAGAGTGAGAAGAGAAGCAAAGCATGGTTGTGAACTAGGAGTGATTAAGAAGTGATCTTGAAACTACTTACGTTCAAGCATAACACATGAACCGTGTTCACTTCCTGGACTCCGCCGGAAAGAGACCATCACGGCTACACACGCGGTTGATGCATTTTAATTAAGTTAAGTGTCAAGTTCTCTACAACCGGACATTAACAAATTCCCATCTTCCCATAACTGCGGGCACTGCTTTCGAAAGTTCAAACCCTGCAGGGGTGTCCCAACTTAGCCCATCACAAGCTCTCACGGTCAACAAAGGATATTCCTTCTCCCAGGAAGACCCGATCAAACTCGGAATCCCGGTTACAAGACATTTCGACAATGATAAAACAAGACCAGCAAAGCCGCCCGGATGTGCCGACAAATCTCGATAGGAGTAGCACATATCTCGTTCTCAAGGCACACCGGATGAACACTATGTACAACTAAAACCAACCCTCAAGTTTCCCCAAGGTGGCGCTGCAAGTGGCTCTGTTTTGGACCAACACTCAGAGGAGCACTGGCCCGGGGGGTTAAAATAAAGATGACCCTTGAGTCTGCAGAACCCAAGGGAAAAAGGCTTAGGTGGCAAATGGTAAAACCAAGGTTGGGCCTTGCTGGAGGAGTTTTATTCAAGGCGAACTGTCAAGGGGTTCCCATTATAACCCAACCGCGTAAGGAACACAAAATCAAGGAACATAACACTGGTATGACGGAAACTAGGGCAGCAAGAGTGGAACAGAACACCAGGCATAAGGCTGAGCCTTCCACCCTTTACCAAGTATATAGATGCATTAAAGTAAACAAGATATAATAATGATATCCCAACAATATCCATGTTCCAACAAGGAAGAAACTTCATCTGCAACTAGCAACGCTATAAGAGAGGCTGAGCAAAGTGGTAACATGGCCAAACAATGGTTTGCTAGGACAAGGTGGGTTAGAGGCTTGACATGGCAATATGGGAGGCATGATATAGCAAGTGGTAGGTATCGCAGCATAGCAAAAGAGCGAGCAACTAGCAAACAAAGATAGAAGTGATTTCAAGGGTTTGGTCATCTTGCCTGCAAAGTTCTCCTAGTTGACGTAAGCTTGATCCTCGTAAGCATACTCAACGGGTTCCTCGATCATGAACTCGTCTCTCGGCTCTACCCAAGGCAAGAACACAAGCAAAGGACACAACAATCAACCACGGTGCAATACGCAAGCAACATGATGCAAAACATGGCATGATATGCGGGATGTGATATGCAATACATATGCGTGCTTCGGAGGGGAAAGATTGAATCAGGCCTCAACTTGGAAACCAAGAGTGCCGCTGGAAGGATGAGTTGATTTCGGTTGAAATCGATATAAAGATCACCAGAATCGGATGCACTGTTTGCAAATGACAAGCAAAACAATAATGGCACAATTCTGCGATAAACAGCACGATGCCATCTAGAATGCAACAAGAAACTAAGCTACTGCACTCCAACATAGCAACAAAGCACATGGCAGTGATCTACTCAAGATCCTTGACAAAAGATGAACACTGAGATACGGCTAAATCACACAATAGCAGGTTCAAACAAGCATGGCAAAAGGGCAAAAGATATCAGCATCACAGACTTGGTGAAAATACTAACATGTCAGGATTTAACATCAGGAAGCAATGTTTAGAGCAAGATAACAACATGCTTCAGGAACAGAACATAGCAATACAAGGCATGGCATGAATCTACTCAAAGCATATAATAAAAGTTCCTTACTGGACATGGCATAAACAGAATTATGAAGGCATGTTTGCGAGCTCGATGCACTCAACACAAGGCATTGAATGACAAGACAAGCATACTAATAGCAAGAAGACATGATCAAGAAACTAACCAAAGCAAGAACAAACTTAGAGCATGCATGGATCAACTACAACAACCTTGGCAAAATTGATTAACACATAAACAATCTGCCAGGAACATTTTATAGCAAAAGTAGAGCAAGATTGAGTCGTGCTAGGGTACTCCATAAATGCAAGCAGGGACATGGATGGATAGAGCATAACCATATGTCCAAATCATCCTTACTGAACCTACTCAAAAGAAGCATGGATCACTCTGTAGCAACATGAATACATGGCATAAAAATAACAGCAGGGAAATTACAGTGAAATTCTAAGTCCCTGAAATCAGCAATATCATGAGAGCTACTTTGCATGCTTGTGCTAGTCACCACATTGATAGAAAAAATACACGGCATACACCCCTGTAAAGATGGCATGGCATAGCCCAAAACACATGTAGAGCTCATGCCCATATGTAGCACACAATAATCATGGCAGAAATGACAAATGCTCATAAACTGATAAGAAACAGGAACTAACATTATGAAGCACTCTGCAACAGCAATTTGGGCATCAAGATGGACTCAAACAAGCATGGTGCAATGGAACAAAATGAAGAGCACATCATGATGAACATTTTGATATGCCACACGCATGAAACGGAGCAGCGAGCACAAAGTTATGGCATGATGAAGGTAGCTACAAAATATTGCAGATCTAGGGACTTAGAGAAATTCAACCTTCGGAGGAAGTCAACGCGGGATCGAACGGAGCGGGACGGCACGGTGCAGTTCGATCCGGGGCGTTTGGATGCCAGAATTGGTGGATCTCGTCCACCCTCGGGTGGATCCGGCTCTGGCGAGGGCACCGCTTACTCCGACGACGGCGAGCGAAGGGGAGGAGCGACGCTGGCGGGGAGTCCTCGCGGCGAGACCGGGCGCCGGCGTGGCGCACTGCAGCGAGCGGCGGCAGGCGAGGCAAGGCGGTGGAGGGCGGCGGCCGGAGCGGGCGCCGCAGGTGAAGGACGCGGGCGGCGGCCAGGCGAAGGGCAGCGAAGAGCGGGCGGCGCGGGCGTGGAGGCGGAGGAGCGGCGGCCTCGGGCGGGCTCGCCCGCAGGCGGCGGCAGTGGGGACCGGGCCGGGGAGGGCCGGATCTGGGTAGCGGCGGGCCCGGCGGCGGCGCGCGGTGCAACCCGGCGGTGCGACACGTGGCAAAGCGCGAGTGGTCGGGGCGCGGCGGTGGACGCGTCCGGCGCCGTCCGGGCGTGTCCGGCGCGGAGAGAGAGTGATGCTAGGGTTTAGACTGCGCGAAAAATCCGGGAGGAGCACATATTTATAGGTAGAGGGAGCTAGGAGAGTCCAAATGGAGTGCGGTTTTCGGCCACGCGATCATGATCAAACGGCCGAGAGGATGGAGGGGGTTTGGATGGGTTATTGGGCCACTTTGGAGAGGTGTTGAGCTGCAACACACACGAGGCCGTTACGGTTCCCCGGTTAACCGTTGGAGTATCAAACGGACTCCAAATGGCACAAAACTTGACAGGCGGTCTACTGGTAGTGTACCAAGGCCGCTTGGCAAATCTCGGTCCATTTCGAGAAGGTTTAACGCCCGCACATGAAAAGAGGCAAAAGGGGGCGCCGGAGGACATAGGAGTGTTGATCGCAAAACGGACAACGGGGAAAATGCTCGGATGCATGAGACGAACACGTATGCAAATGCGATGCACATGGTGACATGATATGAAATGGATGAAACGCAAACAAAAAGACAAGGCAACAATAGCGAATAACAGGAAGACACCTGGCGCAACGGTCTCGGGGCGTTACACCCATGGACTGGTCCGAATTGGACTAGGGAAAGGGGGTGCCCCCTTCCTTCCTTCTCCTTCTCCCTTCCCTTTTTCCTATTCCATGTGGGAGGTGCAATCCTACTAGGACTAGGGAGTCCTAGTAGGACTCCACACTTTGGGAGCGCCCTATGAGGGCTGGCCTCCTCCTCCCTCCATCCTTTATATACGTGGCCAGGGGCACCCCATACACACACAAGTTGATCAGTGATATCTTAGCCATGTGCGGTGCCCCCTCCACCATAATCCACCTCGATCATATCGTAGCGGTGCTTAGGCGAAGCCCTGTTCCGGTAACATCATCATCACAGTCATCACGTCGTCATGCTGACGAAGCTCTCCCTCGACACTCTGCTGGATCGTGAGTTCGTGGGACGTCACCGAGCCGAACGTGTGCAGATCACGGAGGTGTCGTACCTTTGGTGCTAGGATCGGTCGATCGTGAAGATGTACGACTACATCAACCGCGTTGTCATAATGCTTTCGCTTACGGTCTACAAGGGTACGTGGACAACACTCTTCCCTCTCGTTGCTATGCATCACCATGATCTTGTGTGTGCGTAGGAAATTTTTTGAAATTACTGCGTTCCCCAACAGTGGTATAAGAGCCAGGTTTATGCGTAGATGTTATATGCACGAGTAGAACACAAAGGAGTTGTGGGCGTGGGTATATACATATTGCTTGCCGTCACTAGTTGTTTCTTGATTCGGCGTATTGTTGGATGAAGTGGCCCAGACCGACATTACGCGTATGCTTACGCGAGACTGGTTCTATCGACGTGCTTCGCACACAGGTGGCTGGTCGCTGCCAGTTTCTCCAACTTTAGTTGAATCGGATTCAATGAACAGGGTTCTTTCTGAAGATCAAAAAGCAATCACTATACCGCGTTGTGTTTTTTTGATGCGTAGGTAAGAACGGTTCTTGCTCAGCCCGTAGCAGCCACGTAAAACTTGCAACAACAAAGTAGAGGATGTCTAACTTGTTTTTGCAAGGCATGTTGTGATGTGATATGGTAAAGACTTGATGAGATATAAATTATTGTATGAGATGATCATGTTTTGTTAAAGTTATCAGCAACTGGCAGGAGCCTTATGGTTGTCTCTTTATTGCATAAGATGCAAGTGCCATATAATTGCTTTACTTTATCGCTATGCGATAGCAATAGTTGCAAAAGCAATAGTTCGTGAGACGACCATGTGACAACACGTTGATAGAGATCAAGATAATGGAGATCATGGTGTCAAGCCGGTGACGATAGAGATCATGACGGTGTTTTGGAGATGGATATCAAAGGCACCAGATGATGATGGCCATATCATGTCACATATTTTGATTGCATGTGATGTTTATCCTTTATGTATCTTATTTTGCTTAGTTCAGCGATAGCATTATAAGATGATCTCTCACTAAATTTCATGGTATAAGTGTTCTCCCTGAGTATGCACCATTGCGACAGTTCGTCGTGCCGAGACACCACGTGATGATCGGGTGTGATAAGCTCTATGTTCTCATACAATGGGTGCAAGCCAGTTTTGCACACGCGGAATACTCAGTTTAAACTTGACGTGCCTAGCATATGCAGATATGGCCTCAAAACACTAGAGACCGAAAGGTCGAGCGTGAATCATATACTAGATATGATCAACATAGTGATGTTCACCATTGAAAACTACTCCATCTCACGTGATGATCGGACATGGTTTAGTTGATTTGGATCACGTGATCATTTAGATGACTAGAGGGATGTCTATCTAAGTGGGAGTTCTTAAAAATATGATTAATTGAACTTTAATTTATCATGAACTTAGTCCTGATAGTATTTGCATAACTATGTTGTAGACCAATAGCTCGCGATGTAGCTCCTCGTTTATTTATGATATGTTCCTAGAGAAAACTATGTTGAAAGATGATAGTAGCAATGATGCGGACTAGGTTCGTGATCTGAGGATTATCCTCATTGCTGAACAGAAGAATTATGTCCTTGATGCACCGCTAGGTGACAGACATATTGCAGGAGAAGATGCGGACGTTATGAACGTTTGACAAGCTCGGTATGATGACTACTTGATAGTTTAGTGCACCATGCTTTACGGCTTAGAACCGGGACTTCAAAAATGTTTTGAACACCATGGAGCATATAATATGTTCCAAGAGTTGAAATTGGTATCTCATACTCATTCCTGTGTCAAGAGGTATGAGACCTCTGACAATACTTTGCCTACAAGATGGAGGAGAATAGCTCAACGAGTGAGCATGTGCTCAGAACGTCTGAGTACTACAATCACTTGAATCAAGTAGGATATAATCTTCCCGATAAGATAGTGATTGACAAAGTTCTCTAGTCACTATAACCAAGTTACTTCTAACGCCCTCGATGCGGCTATATCTCCCACGTGTCGAAGCACGACTTAGAGGCATAACCGTATTGAAAGCAATGTCGCAAGTGAGGTAATCTTCACAACAACCCATGTAATACATAAGGGAAAAAGATAACATAGTTGGCTTACACTCGCCACGTCATACAATGCATAAATAAGTCATTACATTCATCCAGATACACTCAAGATCCGACTACGGAACCAAAATAAAGATAAACCCCAAATGCAACATAGTCCCCGATCGCCCCAACTGGGCACCACTATTGATCATCTCGAAAAGACATGTAGTATCGTCCTGAGTCCTCATCGAACTCCCACTTGAGCTTAGTTGAATCTCCTGGAGCGGTATCATCGGTCCCTGCATCTGGTTTTGGAAGTAATCTGTGAGTCACGGGGACTCAGCAATCTCACACCCTCGCGATCAAGACTATTTAAGCTTATAGGAAGGGTAAAAGTATGAGGTGGAGCTGCAGCAAGCGACTAGCATATATGGTGGCTAACATACGCAAATGAGAGCGAGAAGAGAAGGCAAAGGCACGATCGATGAACTATGATCAAGAAGTGATCCTAGAACAACCTACGGTCATGCATAACACGAGACCGTGTTCTCTTCCCGGACTCCGCCAAAAAGAGACCATCACGGCCACACACTCTGTTGAATTCATTTTAATTAAGTTAAGTTTAAGGTTATCTACAACCGGACATTAACAAATTCCCATCTGCACATAACCACAGGCAAGGCTTTCGAAAGTTCAAATCCCTGCAGGGGTGTCCCAACTTACCCCATCACAAGCTCTCACGGACAACGAAGGATATTCCTTCTCCCAAGACAATCCGATCAGACTCGGCATCCCAGTTACAAGACATCTCGACAATGGTAAAACTAAACCAGCAAAGCCGCCCGAATGTGCCGACAAATCCCGATAGGAGTTGCACATATCTCATTCTTAGGGCACACTCAAATGAGACTAGCTACGAGTAAAACCAACCCTCAAGTTTCCCCGAGGTGGCCCCGCAGGCAGCTCAGTTTGGACCAAGACTCAGAGGAGCACTGGCCCGGGAGGGTTTAAATAAAGATGACCCTCGGGCTCCGGAAACCCAAGGGAAAAAGAGGCTAGGTGGCGAATGGTAAAACCAAGGTTGGGCATTGCTGGAGGAGTTTTATTCAAGGTGAACTGTCAAGGGGTTCCCATTATAACCCAACCGTGTAAGGAACGCAAAATCAAGGAACATAACACCGGTATGACGGAAACTAGGGCGGCAAGAGTGGAACAAAACACTAGGCATAAGGATGATCCTTCCACCCTTTACCAATTATAAAGGTGCATTAAAGTAGACAAGATAATATAATGATATCCCAACAATAAACGTGTACCAACAAGGAACAAACTCCAATCTTCACCTGCAACTAGCAACGCTATAAGAGGGGCTGAGCAAAGCGGTAACATAGCCAAACAATGGTTTGCTAGGACAAAGTGGGTTAGAGTTTTGACATGGCAATATGGGAGGCATGATAAGCAAGTGGTAGGTATCGAAGCATAGTCATAGCAAAAGAGCGAGCATCTAGCAGGCAAAGATAGATGTGATTTCGAGGGTATGGTCATCTTGCCTGCAAAGTTCTCCGAGTTGACGTTAGCTTGATCCTCTTAAACGTACTCAACGGGCTTCTCGATCACATACTCGTCTCCCAGCTCTACCCAAGCAAGAACAACAAGCAAAGGGAGACACAATCAACCACGTGCAATGCACAAAGAACATGATGCAAAACATGTCATGATATGCGGGATGCGATATGCGATGCATATGCATGAATTGGAAAGGAATGATTGAACCTGGCCTCAACTTGTAAAACCAAGAGTGCCACTGGAAAGAGGAGTTGATTTCGGTCGAAATCGATATAAAGATCACCGGAATCGGATGCATGGTTTGGAAATGACAAGCAAAACAAATATGGCACCGACCTGCGATTAACAGCACGAGAGCATCTAAACGCATCAAGAACAACAAGCTACTGCACTCTAACATAGCAAAACAATACATGGCAGGGATCCACTCATGATGCTTGACAAAAGATGAACACTGAGCTACGGCTAATTCACTCAATAGCAGGTTCAAACAAGCATGGCAAAAGTGCAAAAGATATCAGGTTTCAGACTTAGTGAAATAAACATCAAGTCAGGAATTTAACATCAGAAAGCAATGTTTAGAGCAAGGTAACAACATACTACAGGAACATATCATGGCAAATCAAGGCATGGCATGAAGCTACTCAAAGCATACAACCAAAGTTCCTTACTGACCATAAGCCAAATGGGATCAGAAAATACAATGGCAACCATGTGAACATAGCAATTATCATTAACAGATTCAGACTTAGTGAAAAACTGGAACATGGCAAAACAGATATCAAGTAGGCATGTTTGCGAGCTCGATGCACTCACCACAAAGCATTGCATGATAAACTAAGCGTACACCCAGCAAGTATACATGGCATAGAAGCTAAACATGGCAAGAGCAACATCATAGCATGCATGGATCAACTACAACAAGCTCGGCAAAATTGCTAAACATGTTAACAACCTGCTAGGAACATTTTATAGCAAAAGTAGAGCTCGATTGACTCAAGCTAGGGTGCTCCATAATTGCAAACAAAGACATGGATGGATAGAGCACCGCAATATCTACAAAACATCCTTACTGATCATGCTCAAAAGAGGCACGGATCACTCGGTAGCAACATGAACACATGGCATAAAAACAATGACAGGACAAAGACTTAGAATATTTCTAAGTCCCTGAAATCAGCAACATTGAGAGGGCTACTTTGCATGCTTGTGCTAGTCACCACAGAGATCACAAAAATACATGGCATACACCCCTGTAAAGATGGCATGGCATACTTCAAAACTCATGTAGAGCTCAAGTTCATAGGAGGCACACATCAATCATGGCAAAAATGACAAGAGTGCATTTGCTGATAATAATCTGAAACTAACATCACATAGCCCTCTTGCAACAGTATTTAGGGCATCAAGATGAGGTCAAATGAACATGATGCAATGAGATTAAATGAATTACTCGTCGAGACGAACATTTCGATATGCTACACGCACGAATCGGAGCCACGGATGCAGAGTTATGGCATGTCAAAATATGCAAAAATATTAGGGTTCGGGGAGAAAAAGTCAACCCCTCGATCTAGATCCAGATCGTCTGGTACTGTAGCAGCGCGCGACGAGGTTCGCCGGCCGAAGTCGAGGTCGCCGGAGGAAGAGGCGGCCGGAGTCGGGCGCCGGAGCTTGGGGAAGAGGAAGGAGCTCGCCGGGGCGCCGGCGTCGGAGAGGAGAAGCGGGGCGGCGCGGCGGTGAGGAGGCGGCGGCCCGGTGCGGATGGCGGCGGGGTCGGGTCGCCGGCGACGAGGCTCGTCAGCGAGGTCGGTGGCGGCGCCAGGCGCCGGACGGCGAGGAGAAGGCGGCGTAGTTGGTGAGGAGGCGCGGCCCGGATCGGTGGCGGGGAGGGCCCAGCTCGGGCCGAGCGGGCCGGCGGCGGGGGAGCTGCGGCGGCGACACGTGGCATGATGTGGTTAGTGCGGCGGAGTTGTCCGGCCGGAAATGGACACGTCCAGCATGGCGTGAGCAGAGTTTTAGGGTTAGGGGTGGAGGAGACCCGGGATTTTCATGGAGGGACCTATATATAGAGGTAGAGGGAGCTAGGAGGCTCCAAATTGAGCACGGTTTGCGGCCACGCGATCGTGATCGAACGGCCTAGGAGATGGAGGAGGTTTAGATGGGTTTTGGGCCCCTTTGGAAGGGTGTTGGGCTGAAACACACATGAGGCCTTTTCGGTCCCTCGGTTAACCGTTGGAGTATCAAACGAAGTCCAAATGGCACGAAACTTGACAGGTGGTCTACCTGTAGTAACCCAAGGCTGCACGACAAGTCTCGGTCCAATCCGAAAACGTTTATAACCCGCACACGAAAAGAGGTAGAAAGGGACACCGGAGGACATAGGAGTGCTGGAATGCAAAATGGACAACGGGGAAAATGCTCGGATGCATGAAACGAACACGTATGCAAATGCAATGCACATGATGACATGATATGAGATGCAAGACAAAGACAAAACAACACGAAGGCAAAACCCGACAATGTGGAAATAACATAACTTAGTGCCGGAAATGGCAAGAGTTGGAATACAATTATGGCAAGTTACATACGGGGTGTTACATTACTAGAACTTTGTGATGAACTATAATATGCAAGGGATAACGAAAAAAATTCCCAAGCTCTTCGCGACGCTAAAATCGGCGAAGGTAGAAATCAAGAAAAGCATCAAGTGTTGATGGTTAACAAGACCACTAGTTTCAAGTAAAAGGGCAAGGGAAACAAAGGGAACTTCAAGAAGAATGGCAAGCAAGTTGCCACTCCCATGAAGAAGCCCAAAGCTAGACCCAAGCCTGAAACTGAGTGCTTCTACTGCAAAGGAAATGGTCACTGGAAGTGGAACTACCCTAGATACTTGGCGGATAAGAAGTATGGCATACTGAACAAAGGTATATTGGATATACATGTTATTAATGTGCACTTTACTAGTATTTATAGCAACCCCTCGGTATTTGATACTGGTTCAGTTGCTAAAGAGTAGTAACTCGAAAAGGGAGCTGCAAAATAAACAGAGACTAGTTAAGGGCAAGGTGATGATGTGTGTTGGAAGTGATTCCAAGGTTGATAAGATCACCATCGCACACTCCCTTTACCTTCGGGATTAGTGTTGAACCTAAAATAAGTGTTATTTGGTGTTTGCGTTGAGCATGAATATGATTGGATCATGTTTATTGCAATACGGTTATTCATTTAAGTCAAAGAATAATTGTTGTTCTATTTACATGAATAAAACCTTCTATGGTCATACACTCAAAATAAATGGTTTATTGAATCTCGATTGTAGTGATACACATATTCACAATATTGAAGCCAAAAGATGCAAAGTTAATAATGATAGTGCAACTTATTAGTGGCACTATCGTTTAGGTCATATTGGTGTAAAGCGCATGAAGAAACTCCATGCTGATGGGCTTTTGGAATCACTTGATTATGAATCACTTGATGATTACGAACCATGCCTCATGGGCAAGATGACTAAGACTCCGTTCTCCGGAACAATGGAGCGAACAACTGACTTATTGGAAATAATACATACGGATGTATGCGGTCCGATGAGTGTTGAGGCTCGTGGCGGGTATCGTTATTTTCTGACCTTCATAGATGATTTGAGAAGATATGGGTATATCTACTTGTTGAAACATAAGTCTGAAACATTTGAAAAGTTCAAAGAATTTCAGAGTGAAGTGGAAAATCATCATAACAAGAAAATAAAGTTTCTACGATCTGATCGCGGAGATGAATATTTGAGTTACGAGTTTGGTCTTCAACTAAAACAATGTGGAATAGTTTCACAAATTCATGCCACCTGGAACACCACAGCATAATGGTGTGTCCGAACGTCATAACCATACTTTATTGGATATAGTGCAATCTATGATGTCTATTACCGATTTACCACTATCGTTTTGGGGTTATGCATTAGAGATAGCTGCATTCACGTTAAATAGGGCACCATCTAAATCTGTTGAGATGACACCGTATGAACTATGGTTTGGCAAGAAACCAAAGATGTCATTTCTTAAAGTTTGGGGTTGCGATGCTTATGTGAAAAAGTTTCAAACTGATAAGCTCAAACACATATCGGAGTAGTGCGTATTCATAGGATACCCAAAAGAAACTGTTGGGTACACCTTCTATCACAGATCTGAAGGCAACATATTTTGTTGCTAAGAATGGATCCTTTCTAGAGAAGGAGTTTCTCTCGAAAGAAGTGAGTGGGAGGAAAGTAGAAGTTGATGAGGTAATTGTACCTTCTCCCTAATTGGAAAGTAGTTCATCACAGAAATCAGATCCAGTGATTCCTACACCAATTAGTGAGGAAGCTAATGATGATGATCATGAAACTTTAGATCAAGTTACTACCGAACCTTGTAGGTCAACCAGAGTACGGTCCGCACCAGAGTGGTACGGTAATCCTATTCTTGAAGTCATGTTACTAGACCCTGACGAACCTACGAACTATGAGGAAGCGATGATGAGCCTAGATTCCACAATATGGCTTGAGGACATGAAATCTGAGATGGGATCCATGTATGAGAAGAAAGTATGGACTTTGATTGACTTGCCCGTTGATCGGTGAGCCATTAAGAATAAATGGATTTTCAAGAGGAAAACGGACAGTGATAGTAGTGTTACTATCTACAAAGTTTGAATTGTCGCAAAAGGTTTTCGACAAGTTCAAGATGTTCACTATGATGAGATTTTCTCACTCGTAGCGATGATTAAGTATGTCCGAATCATGTTAGCAATTGCCACATTTTATGAAATCTGGCAAATGGATGTCAAAACTGCATTCCTTAATGGATTTTTTAAAGAGGAGTTGTATATGATGCAACAAGAAGGTTTTTTTCAATCCTAAAGGTGCTAACAAAGTGTGCAAGCTCCAGCGGTCCATCTATGGACTGGTGCAAGCATCTCGGAGTTGGAATATATACTTTGATAAAGTGATCAAAGCATATGGTTTTATACAGACTTGCGGTGAAGCCTGTATTTACAACAAAGTGTGTGGGAGCACTACAGCATTTCTGATAAGTATATGTGAATGACATATTGTTGATTAGAAATAATTTAGAATTTTCCGGAAAGCATAAAGGAGTGTTTGAAAAGAGTTTTTCAAAGAAAGACCTCGAGGAAGCTACTTACATATTAAGCATCAAGATCTATAGAGATAGATCAAGACGCTTGATATATTTTCAATGAGTACATACCTTGACAAGATTTTGAAGTAGTTCAAAATGGAAAAGTCAAAGAAGGAGTTCTTGCCTGTGTTGCAAGGTGTGAAGTTGAGTAAAGACTCAAAACCCGACCACGGCAGAAAATAGAAAGAGAATGAAAAGTCATTCCCTATGCCTCAGTCATAGGTTCTATAAAGTATGCCATGCTGTGTACCAGACCTATTGTATACCCTGCCCTGAGTTTGGCAAGGGAGTAAAATTTTTGATCTAGGAGTGAATCACTGGACAGCGGTCAAAATTATCCTTAGAAGACTAAGGAAATATTTCTCGGCTATGGAGGTGATAAAGAGTTCGTCGTAAAGAGTTACGTCGATGCAAGCTTTGACACCGATCTGGATGACTCTAAGTCACAATCCGGATACATATTGAAAGTGGTAGCAATTAGCTAAAGTAGCTCCGTGCAGAGCATTGCAGACATAGAAATTTGGAAAATACATACGGATCTGAATTTGGCAGACCCATTGACTAAACTTCTCTCACAAGCAAAACATGATCACACCTTAGTACTCTTTGGGTGTAAATCACATGGTGATGTGAACTAAGATTACTGACTCTAGTAAACCCTTTGAGTGTTGGTCACATGGCTATGTGAACTATGGGTGTTAATCACATGGTGATGTGAACTATTGGTGTTAAATCACATGGCGATGTGAACTAGATTATTGACTCTAGTGCAAGTGGGAGACTGGAGGAAATATGCCCTAGAGGCAATAATAAAGTTATTATTTATTTCCTTATTTCATGATAAATGTTTATTATTCATACTAGAATTGTATTAACCAGAAACTTAGTACATGTGTGAATACATAGACAAAACAAAGTGTCCCTAGTATGCCTCTACTTGGCTAGTTCGTTTATCAAAGATGGTTATGTTTCCTAACCATAGACATGTGTTGTCATTTGATGAATGGGATCACATCATTAGGAGAATGATGTGATGGACAAGAACCATTCGTTAGCTTAGAATTATGATCATTACAGTTTCATTTCTACTGCTTTCTTCATGACTTATACATGTTCCTCAGACTATGAGATTATGCAACTCCCGAATACCAGAGGAACACCTTGTGTGCTATCAAATGTCACAACATAACTGGTGATTATAAAGATGCTCTACAGGTGTCTCCGATAGTGTTTGTTGAGTTGGCATAGATCGAGATTAGGATTTGTCACTCCATGTATCGGAGAGGTATCTCTCGGCCCTCTCGGTAATGCACATCACTATAAGCCTTGCGAAGCATTGTGGCTAATGAGTTAGTTGCGGGGTGGCGCATTACAGAACGAGTAAAGAGACTTGCCGGTAACGAGATTGAACTATGTATGAGGATACCGACGATCGAATCTCGAGCAAGTAACATACCGATGACAAAGGGAATAACGTATATCGTTATGCGGTTTGACCGATAAAGATCTTCGTACAATATGTGGGAGCCAATATGAACATCCAGGTTCCGCTATTGGTTATTGACCGGAGACGTGTCTCGGTCATGTCTACATAGTTCTCGAACCCGTAGGGTCCGCACGCTTAACATTCGGTGACGATCGGTATTATGAGTTTATGTGTTTTGATGTACTGAAGTTTATTCGGGGTCCCAGATGAGATCGGGGACATGACGAGGAGTCTCGAAATGGTTGAGACGTAAAGATCGATATGTTGGAAGGCTATATTCGGACATCGGAAAGGTTCCGAGTGATTCGGGTATTTTTCGGAGTACCAGAGAGTTACGGAAATTCTTATTGGGCCTTAATGGGCCATGCAGGAAAGGAGAGAAAGGCCTCAAGGGTGGCCGCGCCCCTTCCCCATGGACGGGTCTGAATTGGACTAGGGAAAGGGGGCGCCCCCTTCCTTCCTTCTCCTTCTCCCTTCCCTTTTTCCTATTCCATGTGGGAGGTGGAATCCTACTAGGACTAGGGAGTCCTAGTAGGACTCGACACTTTGGGCGCGCCCTATGAGGTCCGGCCTCCTCCTCCCTCCATCCTTTATATACGTGGCCAGGGGGCACCCCATACACACACAAGTTAATCATTGATCTCTTAGCCGTGTGTGGTGCCCCCCTCCACCATAATCCACCTTGGTCATATCGTAGTGGTGCTTAGGTGAAGCCCTGTTCCGGTAGCATCATCATCACCGTCATCACGCCGTCGTGCTGACGAAGCTCTCCCTCGACACTCTGATGGATCGTGAGTTCGTGGGACACCACCGAGCCCAACGTGTGCAGATCGCGGAGGTGCCATACCTTCGGTGCTAGGATCAGTCGATCATGAAGACATACGACTACATCAACCGCAATGTCATAACGCCTCCACTTATGGTCTACGAGGGTACGTGGACAACACTCTTCCCTCTCGTTGCTATGCATCACCATGATCTTGCGTGTGCATAGGAAATTTTTTAAAATTACTGCGTTCCCCAGTAGATGTCGTGTCCCATCTTAATACCTTCATGGAATTATGCGATATGCAAAAGAAAAAAGATGTGGACAATGATGTTGTGAAGATGAAATTATTTCCGTTTTCTTTGCGTGATTCTGCAAAAAAATGGTTTTCTTCTTTACCTCGCAATAGTATCGATTCCTGGAATAAGTGCAAAGATGCTTTTATCACTAAGTATTTTCCGCTCACAAAAATTATTTCCCTTAGAACCCAGATCATGAGTTTCAAGCAACCTGAACATGAGCATGTTGCACAATATTGGGAAAGGATGAAAATGATGCTAAGGAATTGCCCAACTCATGGGTTAAATCTCTGGATGATCATACAATTTTTTTATGCAGGATTAAATTTTGTTTCTCGTAATCTTTTAGATTCTGCCGTGGGTGGTACTTTTATAGAAATTACTTTGGGTGAATCTACCAAATTGCTTGATAATACCATGGCAAATTATTCGCAATGGCATACCGAAAGAGCTCCTACTAGTAAAAAAGTTATTTCAATTGAAGAAATTTCTTCTTTGAGTTGATGCTCTTATGAAATTGGTTCCTAGTAAAAGTTCTCCTATTGATTTCAATGATATGCCTTTGTCTACTTTGACTGAGCAAACTAGTGATGTCGTAGATGTGAATTTTATCTCTCGAAATAATTTCGACAATAATGCTTATAGAGGTAATTTTAATCCCAAGCCTTTTCCTAGTAATTCCTCTAATAATTATGGTCATTCCTATGGAAATCCTTCTTATAATAATAATAGGAACACCTCTGATCTTGAGAATAATATTAAATAATTTATCAACACGTAAAAGGTTTTCAACACTACCATAGAAGAAAAGTTGAATAAGATTGATGATTTGTCTAGAAGCGTTGACAGAATTGCTCATGATGTAGAAAATCTCAAGATGAAAATTTTTGTGCCTAAAGTTGAGGAATCAATTTAAGCTCTTTATGTTTCTATGGATGAAAGTAAGAAAATAACTGCTATGCTTAGAGCTAAATGAGATTTTTTAGAAAAAGCGTTTTCTAGTGATTGCTTTCATAAAAATGCTGAAGATCTTAAAATGATTGGTGTTTCTTCTATTGATTCCTTTATTAGTAAGTTAAGATTGATGAAAAAGGGACTGGAGAAGAGTCAACTTTAGTTACAAGGTGTCCCGATAATTCGAAGGGTGAAAGTCTTGTTGAGAAAATTGATAAAAGTGGGTTTGACGAGGTCAAAACTTTAACTAGTGATGTGCCCACTCTTTTGGATTACAAAGACTTTAATTATGATAGATGCTCTTTGATTGATTGTATTTCTTTGTTGCAATCCATGATAAATTCACCCCATGCTTATGAACAAAATAAAGATTTTACTAAACATATTGTTGATACTATGATGAAAGCTTTAGAAGAAAAGTTGGAATTAGAAGTTTCAATTCCTAGAAAATTGCATGATGAATGGGAACATACTATCAAAGTCAAGATTAAAAATTATTAGTGTTTTGCTTTGTGTGACTTGGGTGCTAGTGTTTCTATAATTCCGAAATATTTATGTGATGTGCTTGGTCTTACCGATATTGAAGTATGTTCTTTAAATTTGCACTTGGCGGATTCTACTATTAAAAATCCTATGTGAAGAATTAATGATGTTATTATTCTTGAAAATAGGAATTATGTGCCCTTAGATTTTATGTTCTTGATATTGATTGCAATCCATCTTGTCCAATTATTCTTGGCATACCGTTTTTACGCACTATCGGTGTCGTGATTGATATGGAAGAAGGCAATTGAGGGAGTCCTGGATTAGGGGGTCTCCGGACAGCCGGACTATATCCTTTGGCCGGACTGTTGGACTATGAAGATACAAGATTGAAGACTTCATCTCGTGTCCGGATGGGACTCTCCTTGGCATGGAAGGCAAGCTAGGCAGTACGGATATGTATATCTCCTCCCTTGTAACCGACCTTGTGTAACCCTAGCCTCCTCCGGTGTCTATATAAACCGGAGGGTTTAGTCCATAGGACAACATACAATCATACCATAGGCTAGCTTCTAGGGTTTAGCCTCTTTGATCTCGTGGTAGATCAACTCTTGTAATACTCATATCATCAAGAATAATCAAGCAGGACGTAGGGTATTACCTCCATCAAGAGGACCCGAACCTGGGTAAACATCGTGTCCCCTGCCTCCTGTTACCATCTGCCTTAGACGCACAGTTCGGGGCCCCCTACTCGAGATCCGCCGGTTTTGACACCAACATTGGTGCTTTCATTGAGAGTTCCACTGTGTCGTCACCATAAGGCTTGATGGCTCCATCGATCATCGCTAGCGATGCGGTCCAGGGTGAGGTTTTCCTCCCCGGACAAATCTTCGTATTCGGCGGCTTCGCACTGCGGGCCAATTCGCTTGGCCATCTGGAGCAGATCGAGAGCTACGCCCCTGGCCATCAGGTTAGGTTCGGAAACTTAAACTACACCACCGACATCCGCGGAGACTTGATCTTCGACGGATTCGAGCCCATGTTGGGTACGCCGCACAGTCATGACGAGCATGACGTAACTCGGTCGTCGGACAATGTTCGGGAGATCGCATCTGCAACTACTCTAGTCGTTAATTTGAAGCAAATCGCGCCATCCAAGAGCGGAGGGATAGACCCCACCATGGAGGCCGCCCTCTCAGTGGCGATGGAGCCAGATACTGACTTCACCCCTTATGAGAGCCGTGTCGCCGAACCACTGGGTTCATCTCCAGCCACGGACTCCGAGCCGCTCACATCTGTGCCCGTCGAATCCGACTGGGCTCCGATCATGGAGTTCACCTCCGCGGATATCTTTCAGCACTCGCCCTTTGGCGACGTGCTAAATTCATTAAGGTCTCTCTCCCTGTCAGGAGAACCTTGGCCGAACTATGTCCGGCTAGAATGGGATGCGGGCGATGAAGGAATTCGCTGCCCACCCACCACCCACTTAGTAGCTACTGTCGACGACTTAACCGACATGCTCGACTTCGACTCCGAAGACTTCGACGGTATGGACGACGAAGCCGGAGATGAACAGGAACCACCGCCCTCAGGGCGCTGGACCGCCACCTCATCATATGATATATACATGGTAGACACCCCCAAAGAAGGCAATGGCGACGAGACAGCGGAGGATGACCCCTCCAAGAAGCAACCCAAGCGCCGACATCAACGGCGCCGCTCTAAGTCCCGCCACAGCAACTGAAATGATACTGGCATAGGAGATAATAACACTCCGGATAGCGCCGAAGACAACAACAATCCCCTCCAGCATGATGTAGAGCTGGAGGACGAACAAGCTAGCCCTCCAGAGCAGGCAGCAGATGGAGAACCGGAGGAGGAAAATTACATGCCTCTCTCCGAAGACGAGGCGAGCCTCGGCGACGACAAATTTATCGTGCCTGAGGACCCCATCGAGCAAGAGCTCTTCAAGCGTCGGCTTATGGCCACGGCAAATAGCCTGAAGAAAAAGCAGCAACAGCTTCAAGCTGATCAAGACTTGCTAGTAGACAGGTGGACCGAAGTCCTTGCGGTCGAGGAGCATGAACTCGAGCGCCCGTCCAAGAGTTACCCAAAACGCAGGTTGCTACCTCACCTCGAGGAGGAAGCATTGAAACCTCATTCACCAGTGTACGATGCGGCTAACCGGCCACTATGCGGCCGAGCCAGAGAGGCATTTCAGCCTGAAGTTCAGCCCGCACCCCGTCGCCACTCAATCAAAAATACTAAGGCCTGGGGTAACACAGAGGGCCTGTGAGACATATTGGACAGTAAGGCAAAAATTGCAAGGTCAATATACAGGACATGGGCACGCGCGCCAACACCGGATGATGATCGTCGCGTCAGATACACCAAGAGTAAATCCGCCCGGGCCGAATACAGTAGACAAGACTCATACGAACTGCGTCGAGATATAGCCCGGCACAGAGGCGCCGCACACCCCCTATGCTTCACTGATGAAGTTATGAATCATGAATTCCCGAAGGGTTTCAAACCCGTAAATATCGAATCATACGATGGCACAACAGATCCCGCTGTGTGGATTGAGGATTTCCTCCTTCACATCCACATGGCTCGCGGTGATGATCTACATGCCATCAAGTACCTCCCACTAAAACTCAAAGGACCAGCTCGGCATTGGCTGAACAGCTCGCCAGCAGATTCCGTCGGCAGTTGGGAGGATCTGGAAGACGCATTTCTTGACAACTTCCAAGGCACTTATGTGCGGCCATCGGATGCTGATGACTTGAGCCACATAACCCAGCAGCCAGGGGAATCGGCCAGACAATTATGGACATGGTTCCTGACTAAGAAAAACCAAATTGTAGACTGTCCGGATGCAGAGGCCCAGGCGGCATTCAAGCATAACATCCGCGATGAGTGGCTCGCCCGCCATCTCGGCCAGGAGAAGCCAAAATCTATGGCAGCCCTCACAACACTCATGACCCGCTTTTGCACGGGCGAGGACAGCTGGCTGGCTCGCAGCAACAACACATCGAGGAATCCGGATACCTTGGATACCAAAGGTGTTGACGGTAGGCAGCATCATAACAGACCAAAGCGTCGCAATAACGGCGATAACACCAAAGATACGACAGTCAATGCCGGATTCAGAGGCTCTAGATCCGGTCAGCAGAAAAATCCATTTAAAAGAAATACTCCAGCTCTGTCCAGTCTGGATCGCATACTAGATTGCTCGTGTCAAATCCACGGCACCCCCGACAAGCCAGCCAATCACACCAACAGAGAATGCTGGGTGTTCAAGCAGGCCGGCAAGTTAAATGCTGAAAACAAGGACAAGGGGCTGCATAGTGATGACGAGGAGGAGCCCCAGCCGCTGAACACAGGAGGACAGAAGGGGTTTCCCACACAAGTGAAGACAGTGAACATGATATACGCAACCCACATTCCCAAGAGGGAGCGGACGCGTTGGTACGTCTCCAATGTATCTATAATTTTTGATTGCTCCATGCTATATTATCTACTGTTTTGGACATTATTGGGCTTTATTATCCACTTTTATATTAATTTTGGGACTAACCTATTAACCAGAGGCCCAACCCAGAATTGCTGTTTTTTGCCTGTTTTAGGGTTTCGAAGAAAAGGAATATCAAACGGAGTCCAAATGGAATGAAACCTTCGGGAACGTGATTTTCTCAACGAATAAGACCAGAGAGACTTGGACCCTACGTCAAGAAAAGAAACAGGAGCCCATGAGGTAGGGGGGCGCCCACCCCCACCAGGCGCGCCCTCCACCCTCGTGGGCCCCCTGTTGCTCCACCGACGTACTCCTTCCTCCTATATATACCTATGTACCCCCAAACGATCAGATACGGTGCCAAAACCCTAATTCCACCGCTGTAACTTTCTGTATCCACGAGATCCCATCTTGGGGCCTGTTTCGGAGCTCCGCCGGAGGGGGCATCGATCATGGAGGGCTTCTACATCAACACCATAGCCCCTCCGATGAAGTGTGAGTAGTTTACTTCAGACCTACGGGTCCATAGTTAGTAGCTAGATGGCTTCTTCTCTCTTTTTGGATCTCAATACAACGTTCTCCCCCTCTCTTGTGGAGAACTATTCATGTAATCTTCTTTTTGCGGTGTGTTTGTTGAGACCGATGAATTGTGGGTTTATGATCAAGTCTATCTATGAATAATATTTGAATATTCTCTGAATTATTTTATGTATGATTGGTTATCTTTGCAAGTCTCTTCGAATTATCAGTTTGGTTTGGCCTACTAGATTGATCTTTCTTGCAATGGGAGAAGTGCTTCGCTTTGGGTTCAATCTTGCGGTGTCCTTTCCCGGTGACAGTAAGGGCAGCAAGGCACGTATTGTATTGTTGCCATCAAGGATAACAAGATGGGGTTTTCTTAATATTGCATGAGTCTATCCCTCTACATCATGTCATCTTGCTTAAGGCGTTACTCTGTTTTTAACTTAATACTCTAGATGCATGCTGGATAGCGGTCGATGAGTGGAGTAATAGTAGTAGATGCAGGCAGGAGTCGGTCTACTTGTCTCGGACGTGATGCCTATATACATGATCATACCTAGATATTCTCATAACTATGCTCAATTCTGTCAATTGCTCAACAGTAATTTGTTCACCCACTGTAGAATACTTATGCTCTCGAGTAAAGCCACTAGTGAAACCTATGGCCCCCGGGTCTATCTTTATCATATTGATCTCCTACTACTTAGTTATTTCCTTTGCTATTTACTTTGCCTTTATTTTACTTTGCATCTTTATCATAAAAATACCAAAAATATTATCTTATCATATCTATTAGATCTCACTCTCATAAGTGGCCTTATAGGGATTGACAACCCCTATTTGTGTTGGTTGCGAGGATTTATTTGTTTTGTGCAGGTACGAGGGACTCGCGCGTAGCCTCCTACTGGATTGATACCTTGGTTCTCAAAAACTGAGGGAAATACTTACGCTACTTTGATACATCATCCCTTCCTCTTCGGGGAAAACCAACGCAGTGCTCAAGAGGTAGCAAGAAGGATTCCTGGCGCCATTCCCGGGGAGGTCTACGCAAAAGTCAACATACCAAGTACCCATCACATACCCTCATCTCCCGCATTACATTATTTGCCATTTGCCTCTCGTTTTCCTCTCGCCCCACTTCACCCTTGTCGTTTTATTCGCCCTCTCTCTCTATCCTCCCTCTCTATTTGCCTCTTTTTGCCAGCTTGCTTTTTGTTTGCTTGTGTGTTAGTTTGTTTCCTTGTCGTTATGGCTAGTCCCTTATCTTGTCCGTTGTCTCCCGAGAATGAAATTCTAAATTTTAAGCAAAGGGAGGGAGAAAATCTAAAAGATGCTTGGTATAGAATTTGCAATGCTCAAAATAGATCTACTAGGAAGCAATCTACTTCCGTTCTCCTTCGCAATTTTTATGTAGGCATTACTCCTTGGCACCGTTATGTTCTTGATACTATTACCAGAGGGAACTTTTTTGGTAGCCATACTTTTGATTCTTATAATGCTATGTTAGATTTATTTGGCTCACCCCCTGTCTTGGTTAATGGAACTATATTAACTTTGGAGCATGTAATGCAAAGGCTTGAAATTATTGAAAATAAGGTTGCTACCATAGAATTAATTGAAAATTTGGATAAAAGATCCACAGCCGAATCTCTCAATATGGATCTAAAGTAGGAGTTACTTTGAAAGATATTAAAGAAAAGGAACCCATAGTTAATGAGAAAATAAATCACGATTCCGTAGAATCGATAAACTTGAGAATATTATTACCAACTTGGGAACCACTTTTTCTTCCGTAAAGAATACTCCAAGTCCTTCCACTAAAGTTGCGAAGCTTATGCACGTTCCTAAAAATAAGGGTGAATCATCTAGTAAGGAAAATGCGGATCTCAAATCTATAAGTATTCATCCCAATCTTTTTTCTATCATTAAGGAACCATTTGTTACAAATGAATTTTTCGATCATGTGCCTAAAAGTTTGATAATTAATAAAAATAAAGAAATTCCTAAAGATGGTAGATGCCTCATCGAAGAATTACCTACCAAAGATGGCAATAACTAGATCTATTCTTGCTTGTTATGCCTAGCTAGGGGCGTTAAACGATAGCGCTTGTTGGGAGGCAACCCAATTTTATTTTCATTCCTTGATTTTTGCTCCTGTTTAGTAATAAATAATTTATCTATACTCTGTTTTGGTTGTGTTTTTTGTGTTTAATTAGTGTTTGTGCCAAGTAGAACCATTGGGAAGACTTGGGGAAAGTCTTGCTGAACTTGCTGTAAAAAACAGAAACTTTAGCGCTCACGAGAACTGCTGTCATTTTTATTTGGAAAGTGATATTGAGTTAATTATTTTTGAATATGATAAATAGATAAATTACTCACGTCCAGAAATTTATTTTAGAATTTTTGGGGTTCCAGATCTTGCGCTAGCTACAGATTACTACAGACTGTTCTGTTTTTGACAGATTCTGTTTTTCGTGTGTTGTTTGCTTATTTTGATGAATCTATGGCTAGTAAAATAGTTTATAAACCATAGAGAAGTTGGAATACAGTAGGTTTAACACCAATATAAATAAAGAATGAATTCATTACAGTACCTTGAAGTGATCTTTTATTTTCTTTCGCTAACGGAGCTCACGAGATTCTCTACTTTAAGTTTTGTGTTGTGAAGTTTTCAAGTTTTGGGTAAAGATTTGATGGATTATGGAACAAGGAGTGGAAAGAGCCTAAGATTGGGGATGCCCATGGCACCCCCAATATAATCTAAGGACACCTGAAAGCCAAAGCTTGGGGATGCCCTGGAAGGCATCCCCTCTTTCGTCTACTTCTATCGGTAACTTTACTTGGAGCTATATTTTTATTCGCCACATGATGTGTGTTTTGCTTGGAGCGTCTTGTATTATTTGATTCTTTGCTTTTTAGTTTACCACAATCATCCTTGTTGTACACACCTTTTGATAGAGCCATACATGAATTGGAATTTGTTAGAATACTCTATGTGCTTCGCTTATATCTTTTGAGTTATATAATTTTGCTCTAGTACTTCACTTATATCTTTTAGAGCACGGTGGTGGATTTGTTTTATAGAAACTATTGATCTCTCATGCTTCACTTAGATTATTTTGAGAGTCTTAAATAGCATGGTAATTTGCTTAAAATCTTAATATGCTTGGTATACAAGATTAATAATAAAACTTTCTGATGAGTGTGTTGAATACTATGATAAGTTTGATACTTGATAATTGTTTTGAGATATGGAGATGGTGATATTAAAGTTATGCTAGTTGAGTAGTTGTGAATTTGAGAAATACTTGTGTTGAAGCTTGTGATTCCCGTAGCATGCACGTATGGTGAACTGTTATGTGATGAAGTCGGAGCATGATTTATTTTTTGATTGCCTTCCTTATGAGTGGCGGTCGGGGACGAGCAATGGTCTTTTCCTACCAATCTATCCCCCTAGGAGCATGCGTGTAATACTTTGCTTTGTTAACTTGTAGATTTTTGCAATAAGTATATGAATTCTTCATGACTAATGTTGAGTCCATGGATTATACGCACTTTTCTCACCCTTCCACCTTTGCTAGCCTCTCTAATACCGCGCACCTTTCGCCAGTATCATACACCCACCATATACCTTCCTCAAAACAGCCACCATACCTACCTATTATGGCATTTCCATAGCCATTCCGAGATATATTGCCATGCAACTTTCCACCATTCCGTTTATTATGACACACTCCATCATTGTCATATTGCTTAGCATGATCATGTAGTTGACATCGTATTTGGGGCAAAGCCACCATTCATAATTCTTCCATACATATCACTCATGAGTCATTGCATATCCTGGTACACCGCCGGAGGCATTCATATAGAGTCATATTTTGTTCTAAGTATCGAGTTGTAATTGTTGAGTTGTAAGAAAAATAAAAGTGTGATGATCATCATTATTAGAGCATTGTCCCAGTGAGGAAAGGATGATGGAGACTATGATTCCCCCACAAGTCGGGATGAGACTCCGAACGAAAAAAAAGAAAAAGAAAGAAAGAAAAGAGGCCATAAAAAAGAGAAAAGGCCCAAATAAAAAATGATGAGAGAAAAAGAGAGAAGGGACAATGTTACTATCCTTTTACCACACTTTTGCTTCAAAGTAGCACCATGATCTTCATAGTAGAGAGTTTCTCATGTTATCACTTTCATATACTAGTGGGAATCTTTCATTATAAGAACTTGGCTTTCATATTCCAATGATGGGCTTCCTCAAAATGCACTAGGTCTTCATGAGCAAGCAAGTTAGATGCACACCCACTTAGTTTCTTTTTGAGCTTTCGTATACTTATAGCTCTAGTGCATCCATTGCATGGAAATCCCTACTCACTCACATTGATATCAGTTGATGGGCATCTCCATAGCCCGTTGATATGCCTAGTTGATGTGAGACTATCTTCTCCCTTTTGTCTTCTCCACAACCACCACTCTATTCCACCTATAGTGCTATATCCATGGCTCACGCTCATGTATTGCGTGAAGATTGAAAAAGTTTTGAGAATGTCAAAAGTATGAAACAATTGCTTGGCTTGTCATTGGGGTTGTGCATGATTTAAATATTTTGTGTGGTGAAGATAGAGCAGAGCCAGACTATATTATTTTGTAGGGATAACTTTCTTTAGCCATGTTATTTTGAGAAGACATAATTGCTTTGTTAGTATGCTTGAAGTATTATTATTTTTATGTCAATATGAACTTTTGTCTTGAATCTTTCGGATCTGAATATTCATACCACAATTAAGAAGAATTACATTAAAATTATGCCAAGTAGCACTCCGCATCAAAAATTCTGTTTTTCTCATTTACCTACTCGAGGACGAGCAGGAATTAAGCTTGGGGATGCTTGATACGTCTCCAACGTATCTATAATTTTTGATTGCTCCATGCTATATTATCTACTGTTTTGGACATTATTGGGATTTATTATCCACTTTTATATTATTTTTGGGACTAACCTATTAACCGGAGGCCCAACCCAGAAATGTTGTTTTTTGCCTGTTTTAGGGTTTCGAATAAAAGGAATATCAAACGGAGTCCAAACGGAATGAAACCTTCGGGAACGTGATTTTCTCAACGAATAAGACCAGAGAGACTTGGACCCTACGTCAAGAAAAGAAACAGGAGGCCACGAGGTAGGGGGCGCGCCCACCCCCACCAGGCGCGCCCTCCACCCTCGTGGGCCCCCTGTTGCTCCACCGACGTACTCCTTCCTCCTATATATACCTGCGTACCCCCAAACGATCAGATACGGTGCCAAAACCCTAATTCCACCGTCGTAACTTTCTGTATCCACGAGATCCCATCTTGGGGCCTGTTTCGGAGCTCCGCCGGAGGGGGCATCGATCACGGAGGGCTTCTACACCAACACCATAGCCCCTCCGATGAAGTGTGAGTAGTTTACTTCAGACCTACGGGTCCATAGTTAGTAGCTAGATGGCTTCTTCTCTCTTTTTGGATCTCAATACAATGTTCTCCCCCTCTCTTGTGGAGAACTATTCGATGTAATCTTATTTTTGCGGTGTGTTTGTTGAGACCGATGAATTGTGGGTTTATGATCAAGTCCATCTATGAATAATATTTGAATCTTCTCTGAATTATTTTATGTATGATTGGTTATCTTTGCAAGTCTCTTCGAATTATCAGTTTGGTTTGGCCTACTAGATTGATCTCTCTTGCAATGGGAGAAGTGCTTAGCTTTGGGTTCAATCTTGCAGTGTCCTTTCCCGGTGACAATAAGGGCAGCAAGGCACGTATTGTATTGTTGCCATCGAGGATAACAAGATGGGGTTTTCTTCATATTGCGTGAGTTTATCCCTCTACATCATGTCATCTTGCTTAAGGCGTTACTCTGTTTTTAACTTAATACTCTAGATGCATGCTGGATAGCGGTCGATGAGTGGAGTAATAGTAGTAGATGCAGGCAGGAGTCGGTCTACTTGTCTCGGACGTGATGCCTATATACATGATCATACCTAGATATTCTCGTAACTATGCTCAATTCTGTCAACTGCTCAACAATAATTTGTTCACCCACTGTAGAATACTTATGCTCTCGAGAGAAACCACTAGTGAAACCTATGGCCCCCGAGTCTATCTTTATCATATTGATCTCCTACTACTTAGTTATTTCCTTTGCTATTTACTTTGCCTTTATTTTACTTTGCATCTTCATCATAAAAGTACCAAAAATATTATCTTATCATATCTATCAGATCTCACTCTCGTAAGTGGCCTTATCGGGATTGATAGCCCCTATTTGCGTTGGTTGCGAGGATTTATTTGTTTTGTGCAGGTACGAGGAACTCGCGCGTAGCCTCCTACTGGATTGATACCTTGGTTCTCCAAAACTGAGGGAAATACTTACGCTACTTTGCTACATCATCCCTTCCTCTTAGGGGAAAACCAACGCAGTGCTCAAGAGGTAGCACGCGTGCACTAAGGGACGTCTATGCGATGGAACCCGTCGACCCAAAGTTCAACCCATGGTCTGCTTGCCCAATCACCTTCGATCGCAGGGACCACCCCACTTACATCCGTCATGGCGGATCCGCCGCACTGGTCCTAGACCCCATCATTGACGGATTTCACCTCACTCGAGTCCTTATGGACGGGGGCAGCAGCCTAAACCTGCTTTATCAGGATACAATGCGAAAAATGGGTATTGATCCCTCGAGGATCAAACCCAGCAAAACCACCTTTAAAGGCGTCATCCCAGGTGTAGAGGCCCATTGCACAGGCTCAATCACACTGGAAGTGGTCTTCGGATCACCGGACAACTTCCGAAGCGAAGAGTTAATCTTCGACATCGTCCCGTTTCGCAGTGGCTATCATGCACTGCTCGGACGGACAGCATTTGCAAAATTCAACGCAGTGCCGCATTACGCATACCTCAAGCTCAAGATGCCAAGACCTCGCGGGGTCATAATAGTAAATGGAAACACAGAACACTCGCTCCGTACGGAAGAGCACATTGCGGCCCTTGCAGCAGAAGCGCAAAGCAGCCTGTTTAGGCAGACCACTCATTCGGCGTCACAGCCCCCGGACACCTTCAAGCGAGTCCGGAATAAGCTGCAACAGGATCGCCTGGCACGATCAGAGCTCGCCTAGCAATTTGGCCCCCGTACCAGTCCCAATGAAGCGACGAAATCCGTGCCGCGCGTACATAACTATGCATTGAAAATACCATGGACATAGGTGGGGGCACGATCAGGACACGCCCCGCATTGTGGCTTAACCACACTAGGGGCTGTATACCTTTGTCATTCCTTTTCTCTTTCAGGGCCTAACTCTCTGGAAGCCCTTTCCGGCAGTACGATCGCCGGACACATTCCGGAAGCAACAACCAAGGCGGCAAGAAGCTAAGATGAACACGGGAACCGCCAGGTGGTCTCTAGTAATAATTGATATACCCGCTTTTCACTATTTATGCATAGCTTGCCCTGGGATAGGACATTTCGAATTGTCCTACTGTATGCTTATTGCACTACTTGTACCAAGTACGCTTCAACATATTATTTAAATAACAATGCATATCATTAATCTGTCATTGCATTATTTAAGTTTTTCTCTTTCTCTTATATGTCCATTTACGACAATCCGCACCCGCACATTCGGGTATGGTCAGTTCGCCAGGGGTTCTCGTTTACCCCATAATACGGCGCAAGAAGTCCGAACACTTTCGACAATGCTGCATCCCGAACTTATAGCATTATATGCATCAGCTCCGAATCATGTCATTGGTCAAATGTTGGGTTGCCCGGCTCCCATGCTTTGGTACCTTACGTTCCGCTATATCGGCTAAGGTAGCGGTGGGAGAACTACTGCGATTGTGTCCCGGTTCTTTCGGACGAGCACCTCAGTAGAGAAAGCCAAAAACTGACTGCCATGATAAGGTGAGAGACTGGTCGCTGTTCGAGAGGTCTCAAGTCCTTAAAGACTTTTTCTGCTTTGGGTGAGGAGTTGGCCTTGTCCGGCTTAGGCGTGTATAGCGCCCCAAATTCGGCCCTCCGAATACCAGGGGCTTCGCCAAAATTTAAAATCATAGACTTCTATGGCTAAGTGAGAGTGATAAAGCATTATAGTCCGATTGCCGGGTTCGTTGCATTGAACACCTCCCTTGAAGGACCCAAAATTGGGGTAAAGAGTGTTCAGGTTTATCCCAAACACCCCAGTACTAGTTACATGGGGATAGAAGCCGACGACTGGCCAACTCTCAGATTTTATAAAAGGCCGCATAGAAGGTAATATTTTAAATTAAGAAAGCGTCGCATGGCGCAAACGAACTCGTTTCATATTACAGGATCACATGAGCATGTTCATTCAAAAATTACATCCTTGGCACACTCATCTGCCACTAGGTAGGAACCCTTCAGGACACTCTCATAATAATTCTCGGGGCAGCGATGCTCCTTGCCCTCCGGCGGCCCCTCCTTCACCAGCTTCACGGCGTCCAGTTTCGCCCAGTGCACCTTCGCCCGGGCAAAAGCCCTGCGTGCACCCTCGATGCAGAGGACCGCTTGATGACTTCAAGCCGTGGGCAGGCTTCCACAAGCCGCCTCACCAGACCGAAGTAGCTGCCGGACAGGGGCTCGCCAGGCCACATCCGGACTATAAGGCCCCTCATGGCCTGTTCGGCCGCCTTGTGAAGCTCAACCAACTGCTTTAGCTGGTCGCTCAAGGGCACGGGGTGTTCGGTCCCAGTATACTGAGACTAGAACAACTTCTCCGTTGAGCTCCCCTCCTCGGCCCGGTAAAACTCTGCGCCATCCAGTACATTACGGGGAAGATCTGCAAACGCTCCTGGAGAGCTCCGAACTCGGGTAAGAAAAAGGAAAGTCTCCTTCATGTGCTTGCTTTGCATAATGAATGCCTTACCCGCTGCTATCTTCTTCACCGCGTCAATCTCCTAGAGGGCCTTGTGGGCTTTGGCCTTGGTGCTCCGGACACTTTCAAGTGCCTGCGCGAGCTCGGACTCTCGCGTCTTAGAGTCAAGCTCCAAGGACTCGTGCTTTTTGGCGAGAGCCTCGAGCTCTTGCTGCACCTCGCCTACTCGGGATTCTTGCTTCTCCCGTTCAATGCGCTCCTTGGCCGCTTTGTCTTCGGCCTCGGACAACGCCTTCCTTAGGGTCGCCACTTCGGTTGTGGCCCCTGGCAAACCCATGATGATCCTATTACTTTACAACTGAATTTATTTTTAACTATATAGACAGGGGTATTTCTTAACTTTGCTCTCTTCAAGATGCCTCTTGGTAAGGCCGGGCTCGTCCTCAGACCGCTTCAGGTCCTGCTTCAGCGTAGAGACCTTCGCAGTACGTGCGGTAGCGGCCAGCAGTGAAGCCTGCACATACACATAGACATACTCTAGTTAGACTCCTGAGTTATCATTTGATCCTCTCTTCGTCTTTTCTTCGCGAACACCGACAGAGCATCAGGGGCTACTATCTATGCGGTAATATTTTCTTATATTTTGATTGCTTACCTCAAAGCCTGTTAGGAGGCTGGCGCAAGCTTCAGTCAGTCCGTTTTTGGCGGACTGAACCTTCTCGACCACCGCACTCATGATAGTGCGGTGCTATTCATCGATGGAAGCACTGCGAAGCGCTTCCAGCAAGTTGTCTGGTGCCTTTGGTTGGACAGAGGACACTGGCACGGATGGTTGGCCCCCCTTAACAGGGGGCCGCCTGCCGGAGTTCGGAACCATCAAAGGTTCCGGCGCAGTGTTCGGCTGAGGGCCGAACTCGGAGCCCGTAGGAGCCTCGCTCCCTTGGTACCCAGGGTCCAGGAAGTCGCCTCGAGGCGCCCCCAGGACCACCTCCCCTTGGCTCGGTGCCTTTCGAGACAACACCTCGGCGTTGTCCGTAGGGCGAGGGGTAGTAGCGGTCGGGAGAGAACCGTTGTTCATATCCGACAAGTCCAGAGAGCCGCTCGACGAGGATACGTTGAGACGAGCTCGGGACGGACTGCATAATCATGTTCGGCATGAGGAGAGGCAGTGTAATAAAACATACCACGAAGTACTATGGTGCCCGGACACTTCCGATTTTGCCAGGGGCTTGCCCTGGGTAGCCACTCATCGCCGCAGTCAGCGGCCGTCGTGGCACAGTCCGGAGGGAGGGTCCTTCCCTTCTTGGACCCTTCGGCCTCCCCGGATGGGTCAACCTTCCTTTTCTTGTCTCCCTCGGCTGGGGGGGAGAACTCTTTTCCTCCTCCCCCTCGTTTCCGTGGGAGGAGTGCGCGTCGGAGTCATCGGACGATGAGTCCGATACAACCTTGCGCCGGAGACCCTTTCGGGTCCCCGCGGCCTTCTTCTTGTTCTTCTCTGCTGGCACCTCATAAGGTGCCGGAGCCAGCATCTTCGTTAGAAGAGGGCCTGCAGGATCTTCGGGCAGCGGGGCTGGGCTATCAAGCTGCTCCGCCGTCTTTATCCAGTCCTGGTAATGACAGGGAAGCTTAGATCCTGCACACAACTAAACCAGGGCAAATAAATACCCTGAGAGATATAAAAGCCTACCGGATTGGCGCGGCACTTTGTGCTGAGTCCGCGGTCCTCGGTGAGGGGGGAGGAATCTCGGCGCTCTTGAATAGCACCCTCCAGACGTCCTTGTGCGTCGTGTCATAGAGCTCTCGCAGCATCTGGTGCTTGGCCGAGTCAAACTCCCACAAATTGAATGCCCGCCGTTGGCACAGAAGGATCCGGCGGAAGAGCATAACCTAGACCACAATGGCAAGCTTGATTTTCCTGTTCGTCATGTTCTGGATCCAAGTCTGGAGTCCGGTCAACTCTACCGAAGAACCCCAGGACAGGCCCTTCTCTTTCCGGGAGGTGAGCCGCGTGGGTACTCCGGATCAAAATTCGGGGGCCGCCGCCCAGTTGGAGTCGTGTGGCTCGATGATGTAGAACCACCCCGATTGCCACCCCTTTATGGTCTCCACATAGGAGACTTTGAGCCAGGTGACGTTTGGCATCTTGCCCACCATGGCGCCTCCGCACTCTGCCTACTGGCCGACCACCACCTTCGGTTTGACATTAAAAGTCTTCAGCCATAGGCCGAAATGGGGCTTGATGCGAAGGAAGGCCTCGCACACGACGATAAACGCCGAGATGTTGAAGATGAAATTGGGGGCTAGATCATGAAAATCCAGCCCATCATAGAACATGAGCCCGCGGACGAACGGGTGGAGGGGAAATCCCAGTCCGCGGACGAAGTGGGTAAGAGAAACTACCCTCTCATGGGGTTCGGGCGTAGGGATGATCTGCCCTGCACCTGGCAGCCGGTACATGATGTCCGTGGCTAGATATCCGGCTTCCCATAACTTTTTGATGTTCTCCTCCGTGACGGAGGAGACCATCCACTTGCCTCCTTCTCCGGACATGCTTGGAGTGGTTTGAGAAGAAGAACGCGAGCTTGGGCGCTAGAGCTCGAGTGTGCGGGAATGGGTAAGCGAAGAGGAAGAAGGCGTGGGTGAAAAAAGTAAATCCTTGTCCCTTTATAAGGGCGGAAGAGGCGATGTGTCTCCCCACTTGCCTGGTAAAACCGCTTATTCCCCAGGCGCCATAATTGATGGCGCGGTTGGGTTACCCACGTCCGTATTGATGAGAACCGTGATAAGGGGAACACGATCTCTGCTTTGACAAGACGTGTCAAGGAAACCGCCTCGCGATATATGCGGAGCTGGTTGAGAAGAGCGGTTCGAATAATAACCGGGCCATGACATGATGTCATGCTGTCAAAATGTGTCAGTAGATTAGATTTGTGGAAATATTATTCTCTCTACGGTGGTATGTGGAACTTATTTTGCAGGGTCGGACACTATCCTTGTATTCAAACTCTTCCATGGTGTATTCGGAGGAGGAACCCGCCTTGCAATGCCAAACATGATACTGCGCGCTGGACTCATCGTCATTGAAGCCTGGTTCAGGGGCTACTGAGGGAGTCCTGGATTAGGGGGTCTCCGGACGCCAGACTATATCCTTTGGCCGGACTGTTGGATTATGAAGATAAAAGATTGAAGACTTCGTCTCGTGTCCGGATGGGACTCTCCTTGGCGTGGAAGGCAAGCTAGGCAGTACGGATATGTATATCTCCTCCCTTGTAACCGACCTTGTGTAACCCTAGCCCCCTCCGGTGTCTATATAAACCGGAGGGTTTAGTCCGTAGGACAACATACAATCATACCATAGGCTAGCTTCTAGGGTTTAGCCTCTTTGATCTCGTGGTAGATCAACTCTTGTAATACTCATATCATCAAGAATAATCAAGCAGGACGTAGGGTATTACCTCCATCAAGAGGACCCGAACCTGGGTAAACATCGTGTCCCCTGCCTCGTGTTACCATCCGCCTTAGACGCACAGTTCCGGACCCCCTACCCGAGATCCGCCGGTTTTGACACCGACAACAATATTAAGTTCCAATTTCCTTTGAGGATGGGTATCGCACACTTCCCTAGAACAAGAATTAGGCCACCATATGAATCAATCATGAGGGCATCTTATGGATCTCGAAACAAAGATGACAAAACTTAGATCCTTGTTTTATGCCTAGCTAAGGGCGTAAAACTATAGCGCTTGTTGGGAGGCAACCCAATGAATAAAACTTATTTTTGCTTTTTGCTTTCTGTTCTTGAGTGTTAGGACAATTATGATACCCTTATGATTGTTTTTTTATGTTTTAATTAGTGTTTGTGCCAAGTAAAGCCTTTAGGATCTTCTTGGGTGATAGTTGTTTGATCTTGCTAAAAAAACAAAAACGTTTGCGCTCATGAAACTAATTTTAACTTTTAACCAGAGAGCGATAACATACCAATTCCTTTTGCAGTATATTAATATACAAATTTCCCATGTCGTCCTAATTTTTCAGAGTTTTTGGAGTTACATAAGTATTCTAAATATCCAGATTGCTACATACTATTATGTTTTTGACAGATTCTGTTTTCTTTGGGTTGTGTGCTTGTTTTGATGATTTTATGGTTTTCTTTGATGAGTTTTTGCCAATGAAATGTTGGAATACAGTAGTTATAATGCAAGAACAAAATATGAATTGGTTTGCTACAACACTTATAGTAGTGATTTGTTTTCTTATACTAACGGATCTCGCGAAGGCTTTTCTTCAGTTTTGTGTGATTGAAGTTTTCAAGTTTTGGGTAATCTCATGATGGATGAAGGAATAAGGAGTAAGAAGAGCCTAAGCTTGGGGATTCCCGGCATCCCAAGCTATTATCCAAGAGAGAGCAAGCAACTAAGCTTGGGGATGCCCCGAATGGCATCACCTCTTTCTTATAACGACCATCGGTATTTTACTCGAAGCTATATTTTTATTCGTCACATACTATGTGTTTTGCTTGGAGCGTCTTGTATGACATGAGTCTTTGCTTGTTTTATTTTGTGTTTTAATTCTTGATTCCTTGTTGGACACACCTATTTGAGAGACCCAAAATTATGCCACGACTTGTTAGAATTGCTCTCTTGCTTCACTTAGATTTATTTGAGAGTTAGTAAAATTTTCAAGAAATTTTCTCTTGCTTCACTTAAATTAATTTGAGAGAAAGAAATTTTATGCTCATGATCTTCACTTATATTTGTTTTAGCTTATCAAAAGCAACATATGGAAATTAGTTCCAAAGTGATAGATATCCAAGAAGGATATAATAAAAACTTTCATGAAGATCATTGGACGAAATAAACTTGATTCTTAGTAATAGTTTTGAGATATGATGATGTGATATATGAGTCATCTTGATGAGTAATTATGCTTTAGTAAGAATGTTGGTGTTAAGGTTTGTGATTCCCCATGCAAGCACGAAAATCAATAATTATGCAATGAAATTATGTCCTACTTGTGGTGCATTATTCGGTATTAATTATGCTTAATGCTCGCTTATGAGATTATTCGTTTCTTGGTTGGTCGCTTCTCAATCTTTTGCTAGCCTTCATTTTGCACTAAGTATGATCGCTACTTGTGCATCCAAAAACCTTTAAACCAGTTTTGCCATATGAGTCCACTATACCTACCTATATGCGGTATTCTTTTTTCATTTAAGCAAATTTGTATGTTCCATCTCTAATATTTAAAATAAATTTCTCTTTTGTGTGCTAGTGGCGATGAGCGGTGGCTAATATTTTCCATGCTAGATGTGTTCTTCTCACGATGAGTGTTTATTCACTTGACATTGCACGAGAGTAAGGCAAAGGTATTAGGGATGCCCAGTCCCAAAATGAAAAATGAATTTACTTTATGTTGTCAAATAATAAATTCCTTGGAAAGTGTTGGTGTGGAAGGCACTCGTGGATACGGTTAGCCATGGAAAGTGAAAGTATGGTGGAAAAAGGAATAAACTTTGATTTTTGTTTGGGAGCCGCCTATGATTTATCTAGCATGGAAAGTGTTGGGAACTCTAAGTCATTTTTGTTGGTGGGAAAAGTATGCCTCTCAAAAAAAATTTATCTCTCAATTTTCGCTTTGAGCTCTGGCACCTCTACAAATCCCTACTTCCCTCCGTGAAGGGCCTTTCTTTTACTTTATGCAATTTTTATTTTGCATTCGAGTCTCCATCTTCTCTTATAAAGCACCAACTAGGAGGCACTATGATCATACTTGAGCATTGGGTGTAGTTAATATGCGAGTGTGTTTCATGAATGGATCAATGATTGAGCATAATGGGCTAGGGATAGCTTATTTTAGCGTTGATATTTTGAAAGACATGATTGAGCATAATGGGCTAGGGATAGATTATTTTAGCGTTGATATTTTCAAAGACATGGTTGCTTGTTGGCATGCTTGAGTATGTAAATTATCATGTCAAAACTAGACTATTGCTTTGAATAGTATAAAAGTCCAAATGTCCATGCTATAAAGAAAAGAATATGATATGACATGTTAGGCAACATTCCACATCAAGAATTATGTTTTTATCATTTACCTACTCGAGGACGAGCAGGAATTAAGCTTGAGGATGCTGATACGTCTCCAATGTATCTATAATTTTTAATTGTTCCATGCTATTATATTATCAATCTTGGATGTTTTATAGTCATTTTATATCGTTTTCTGTACTAACCTATTAACATAGTGCCCAGTGTCAATTGTTGTTTTCTGCATGTTCTTTACATCGCACGAAATCAGTACCAAACGAAGTCCAAACACAGCGAAACTTTTTGGAGATTTTTTCGGACCAGAAGACAACCAATGGGCCGAAGAAGCACCTGGGGGTGCTCTGAGGGGAGCACAACCCACCAGGGCGCGCCAGGAGGCCCAGGCGCGCCCTGGTGGGTTGTGCCCACCTCGGGTGCCCCTTGAACCGCCTCTTTGCTCTATAAATACCCCAATATTCCAGAAACCCTAGGGGAAACGATGTAAATCAATTTCAGTCGCCGCAGAGTCCAGAACCACCAGATCCAATCTAGACACCATCACGGAGGGGTTCACCACTTCCATTGGTACCTCTCCGATGATGCATGAGTAGTTGTTTGTAGACCTTCGGGTCTGTAGTCAGTAGCTAGATGGCTTCCTCTCTCTCATTTGATTCTCAATACAATGGTCTCTTGGAGATCCACATGATGTAACTCTTTTTGTGGTGTGTTTGTTGGGATAAGATGAAATTTGAGTTTATGATCAGATCTATCTTTTTATCCATGAAAGTTATTTGAATCTTCTTTGATCTCTTATATGCATGATTGCTTATAGCCTCGTATTTCTTCTCCGATATTTGGTTTTTTTGGCCAACTTGATCTATTTATCTTGCTATAGGAAGAGGTGCTTTGTAGTGGGTTCGATCTTACGGTGCTTGATCCCAGTGATAGAAGGGGAACCGACACGTATGTATCGTTGCTACCAGGGATAAAATGATGTGGTATATATCTACATAGATAGATCTTGTCTACATTATGTCATCGTTCTTATTGCATTACTCCGTTTCCCCATGAACTTAATACACTAGATGCATGCTGGATAGCGATCGATGTGTGGAGTAATACTTGTAGACGCGGGCAGGAGTCAGTCTACTAATCTTGGACGTGATGCCTATATAATGATCCTTGCCTGGATATCGTCATGATTATTTGAAGTTCTATAAATTGCCCAGCAGTAATTTGTTTACCCACCGTTTCCTATTTTCTCGAGAGAAGCCACTAGTGAAACCTACGGCCCCTGGGTCTCTTCTTTAATATATTTACCTTTGCGACCTATTTTATTTGCCTTTTATTTTCAGATCTATTAAACCAAAAATACAAAATACCTTGCTGCAATTTATTCTTATTTATTTTATTTGGCGTTCAATCTATTAATCTACTACAATTTATTCACGTCAGTTTTGCCAATTTCTGGCACCGTTACCCGAAAGGGATTGACAACCCCTTTAATACGTCGGGTTGCGAGTAGTTGTTATTTGTGTGCAGGCACCGCTTATGTGTTGTTTCTTGGTTCTCCACCTAGTTCGATAACCTTGATCTCATCACTGAGGGAAATACCTATCGTCGTTGTGCTGCATCATCCCTTCCTCTTTGGGTAAATACCGACGTAGCTTCAAGCCGCATCAGATGCCGACACCAATAAGTGAGGAAGATAACGATGATGATTATGAAACTTTGGATCAAGTTACTACTGGACCTCGGAGGTCGAACAAAGCATGTTCTGCACTAGAATGGTACGGTAATCCTATCCTGGAAGTCATGTTACTAGACCATGACGAACCAACGAACTATGAAGAAGCAATGATGAGCCCAGATTCCAACAGATGGCTTGAGTCCATGAAATCTGAGATAGGATCCATGTTTGAGAACAAAGTATGGACTTTGGTGGACTTGCCCGATGATCGGTAAGCCATAGAGAATAAATGGATCTTCAAGAAGAAGACTGACACTGATGGCAATGTTACTGTCTACAAAGCTCGACTTGTCGCAAAAGGTTTTCGACAAGTTCAAGGGGTTGACTACGATGAGACTTTCTCACCCATAGCGATGCTTAAGTCCGTCTGAATCATGTTAGCAATTGCCGCATTTTATGATTATGAAATCTGGCAAATGGACGTCAAAACTGCATTCCTTAATGGATTTCTTAAAGAAGAGTTGTATATGATGCAACCAGAAGGTTTTGTCGATCCTAAAGGTGCTAACAAAGTGTGCAAGCTCCAGCGATCCATCTATGGACTGGTGCAAGCATCTCGGAGTTGGAATATACGCTTTGATGAGGTAATCAAAGCATATGGTTTTATAGACTTTAGGTGAAGCATGTATTTACAAGAAAGTGAGTGGGAGCTCTGTAGCATTTCTAATATTATATGTAGATGACATATTGTTGATTGGAAATGATGTAGAATTTCTGGATAGCATAAAAGGATACTTGAATAAGAATTTTTCAATGAAAGACCTTGGTGAAGCTACTTATATATTGGGCATCAAGATCTATAGAGATAGATCGAGACGCTTAATAGGACTTTCACAAAGCACACACCTTGATAAAGTTTTGAAGAAGTTCAAAATGGATTATTCAAAGGAAGGGTTCTTGCATGTGTTACAAGGTGTGAAGTTGAGTCAGACTCAAAGCCCGACCACTGCAGAAGATAGAGAGAAAATGAAAGTCATTCCCTATGCCTCATCCATATGTTCTATCATGTATGCTATGCTATGCTATGTACCAGACCTGATGTGTGCCTTGCCATAAGTCTGGCAGGGAAGTACCAAAGTAATCCAGGAGTGGATCACTGGACAGCGGTCAAGAACATCCTGAAGTACCTGAAAAGGACCAAGGATATGTTTCTCGTTTATGGAGGTGACAAAGAGCTCGTCGTAAGTGGTTACGTCAATGCTAGCTTTGACACTGATCTGGATGACAATAAGTCACAAACCGGATACATATTTATATTGAATGGTGGAGCTGTCAGTTGGTGCAGTTCCAAGCAGAGCGTCGTGGCGGGATCTACGTGTGAAGCGGAGTACATAACTGCTTCAGAAGCAGCAAATGAAGGAGTCTGGATGAAGGAGTTCATATCCGATCTAGGTGTAATACCTAGTGCATCGGGTCCAATGAAAATCTTTTGTGACAATACTGGAGCCATTGCCTTGGCGAAGGAATCCAGATTTCACAAAAGAACCATACTGAAGGAAATATGCCCTAGAGGCAATAATAAAGTTGTTATTCATATTTCCTTATATCATGATAAATGTTTATTATTCATTCTAGAATTGTATTAACCGAAAACTTAGTACATGTGTGAATACATAGACAAAACAGAGTGTCCCTAGTATGCCTCTACTTGACTAGCTCGTTAATCAAAGATGGTTAAGTTTCCTGACCATAGACATGTGTTGTCATTTGATGAACGGGATCACATCATTAGAGAATGATGTGATGGACAAGACTCGTCTATTAGCTTAGCATAATAGTCGTTAAGTTTTATTGCTATTGCTTTTTCAGGACTTATACATATTCCTATGACAACGAGATTATGCAACTCCTGAATACCGGAGGAACACCTTGTGTGCTATCAAACGTCACAACATAACTTGGTGATTATAAAGATGCTCTACATGTGTCTCCGAAGGTGTTTGTTGGGTTGGCATAGATCGAGATTAGGATTTGTCACTCCGAGTATCGGAGAGGTATCTCTGGGCCCTCTAGGTAATGCACATCACTATAAGCCTTGCAAGCAATGTGACTAATGAGTTAGTTATGGGATGATGCACTACGGAACGAGTAATTATACTTGCCGGTAATGAGATTGAACTAGGTATGATGATACCAACGATCGAATCTCGGGCAAGTAATATACCGATGACAAAGGGAATAACGTATCTTGTTATTGCGGTTTGACCGATAAAGATCTTCATAGAATATGTAGGAACCAATATGAGAATCCATGTTCCGCTATTGGTTTTTGACCAGAGATGTGTCTCGGTCATGTCTACATAGTTCTCGAACCCGTAGGGTCCACACGCTTAACGTTCGATGACGATTTGTATTATGAGTTATGTGTTTTGGTGACTGAAGTTTGTCGGAGTACCGGATGAGATCACAGACATGACGAGGAGTCTCAAAATGGCCGAGAGGTAAAGATTGATATATTGGAAGGTAGTATTCGGACACCAGAAGGGTTCCGGAGTGTATCGGGTACATACTGGAGTACCGGAGGGGTTACCGGAACCCCCCGGGGGAAGATATGGGCCATAGGAGGGAGGCTAACCAGCCCACAAGGGGATGGTGCGCCCCCCACAAGGGAGGAGACCGAATTGGTGTAGGGAAAGGGGCGCCACCCCCTTTCCTTCTCCTACTCCCTCTCCTTCCTTTTCCGTCCGGTGAAGAAAGGAAAAACGGGGGGGGAATCCTGGACTCCCCCCCATGGCGCGCCCCTCTTGGCCGGCCACTCTCTCCTCCCCTCCTTTATATACGGGGGCGGGGGCACCCCAAAGGCACATCAATTGTTCTCTTAGCCGTGTGCGGTGCCCCCCTCCACCGTTTACTCCTCTGGTCATATCACCGTAGTGCTTAGGCGAAGCCCTGCGCGGATCACATCACCATCATCGTCACCACGTCGTCGTGATGACGGAACTCTCCCTCGACCCTCTTCTGGATCAAGAGTTTGAGGGACGTCATCGAGCTGAATGTGTGCTGAACTCGGAGGTGTCGTACGTTCGGTACTAGATCAGTTGGATCGTGAAGACGTTCGGCTAAATCAACCGTGTTAACCTAATGCTTCCGTTTTCGGTCTATGAGGGTACGTGGACACACTCTCCCCCTCTTGTTGCTATGCATCTCCTAGATAGATCTTGCGTGATCGTAGGAATTTTTTTGAAATTGCATGCTACGCTCCCCAGCACAAACACATCAAGAGACGCTTCAACTCCATCTGTGAACAAGTCAAGGAGGGAGACACAGAAATTTGCAAAATTCATACTGTCGGAGTAATGGGCCCTGGGTAGGCTAACCCAGGCCCAGAACCTTTCAAGACATTGAGGCAGACTGCGCCCCTCGAGATCCCAGGACGAAGAGCCGCCTTCTGAGGAGTCGGCAGCGAGCCGGCCGACTGCCCACTCGCGGTCGAGTCCCAGGAACGGCTTCAGGGTAAAGCCAACTCCTGACTGGCGACTTCCATAGAAGCCGGCCTTGGGGAGTCGGCCCGCGACGCCAACAACCCCCATGCCCTCATAAAGAGGGACGGGACGGGGAGTGGCCATAGTATGGTCCACTCCCGCCCCTTTTCCAAGGGCACGCGTGGCTACAGTACGCCGTACCCGCGGAGATCTCCGCGCGGCGCGACACTATTGCCATGCCGGCCCTGACGTCAGCCCTAGGGGGCGGAGCCCTGTGCCCACGACGGCCTGCTGGTACGACCCAGGGATGATGGGTCCCACCAGTCGGCGGGCGTATGAAAGACGGCGAAAGCACCACCAGTCGGCCCGGATGGGAGTCGGCCACCAGAAGTCGGCCGGCCCCTCCCATGGGCCCCACACGCCATTAATCAGACATGACAAGTAGTGGCCACAGTGATCGCCCGCTAGACGGCGGAGCTGTCGCCATGACCTCATGACCGAGCCTGCGTCATTAGAGGCACGGCTACAGTAATCTGCAGCTGGCAAGACCCACCCGCGGAGGACGTGGCCTGTCGGCTCCGTACCGAGCCAGTCGGCGGGCCCCAGGAGTCGGCGGATAAGACTGCGGCCAGAGAGACTGAAGGCTGGGCCCGCGCCCAGCCGGATTACCATTGTACCCCTGGGGGGTAGGCCTATATAAACCCCCAGGGCATCCATGCGAAGGGTTGGAATCCATTAGCACTAGACCAGATCGTATAGGAAGGAGAGAGCTAGCCTTGCCTTTTCCTACCTCCAGGAAACAGCTCAAGGAGCAACCGTGTAAACACTTTGCCATAGTGATCATGCGGGGACCCCGCAGAGCAGCAGTAGGGGTATTATCTCCCCGGAGAGCCCCGAAGCTGGGTAAGATTCACCGGTGTACATGCCTTCGCCTTATCCCGTTTCCAGGCACCGGCGACGTTCTACTCGCCCCCACCATGATAAGCCATCCTTTGGCATATGTCGCACCCAACCCCCGACATTTGGCGCCCACCGTGGGGCCTGGTGCACCGTCGTCCGGAGACCTGCTCTGGACGGGAACCCTTTTTCTCCCTGGCGAGCGCAGCCAGCCCAGCATGCCAGACGGAGTTTGCGCTGACGCGCTGCATGGCGCTGAGATCGCCTGTGCAGCCAGCTGCCTCGCCGATCTTGTCGGCGAGGTTTGCCTCTCCGACGAACCTGCATCCAACGCAGGCACGAGCGGCCCCGAGAGCCTCCTCGCGGGCCTCCTCGACCAACTCCACGTCGCCGGCGAGCCTGCCATGGACCTGGAGTCTGTAGGCTCCACCAACCTGATGCTGGTCGACTCCGACACCGCGTCGCTCAACGCGTTCCCCACCAACATGGTGGTCTACGACGAGCCTCTCCCTCGTGCGGAGAGCGACGGAAGCATCATCACCGTGGAACGACTGGACGACTGTCCGCCTCCTCATCCTCCTCTCAAGGAAAGGCGAGTCTCCCCGCCGCCTGTTGACCATCCGACTCTCGGCGACCGCCTTGGCCGCCGAGAGGGAGTCGGAGAAAACAACGCCCGCCACCGTGTCGACCTACTTCACCGATCCCTGGCGCTGGAAGAAGAAGACGAGTTGGGCCCGCCTTGTTTCGGGCCCCGCATTCAAGACGAGCCCTTTCCCAAAGGGTTCACGCTCCCGAGAGACACGCCCAAGTACACCGGCTCCGTGAAGCCAGAGGACTGGCTGGTTGACTACTCCACGGCCGTCAACATAGCGAACGGTAACAAGCGTGTCACCGTAAAATACGTTCCGCTCATGCTCCAGGGCACGGCTCGGACATGGCTGAACAGCCTGAAGCCCCGCAGCATCAACAACTGGGTCGACTTCTGTTGGGGAACATAGTAATTTCAAAAAAAAATCCTACGCACACGCAAGATCATGGTGATGGATAGCAATGAGAGGGGAGAGTGTGATCTACATACCCTTGTAGACCGACAGCGGAAGCGTTAGCACAACGCGGTTGATGTAGTCGTACGTCTTCACGGCCCGACCGATCAAGCACCGAAACTACGGCACCTCCGAGTTTTAGCACACGTTCAGCTCGATGACGATCCCCGGACTCCGATCCAGCAAAGTCTCGGGGAAGAGTTCCGTCAGCACGACGGTGTGGTGACGATCTTAATGTTCTACCGTCGCAGGGCTTCGCCTAAGCACCGCTACAATATTATCGAGGATTATGGTGGAAGGGGGCACCGCACACGGCTAAGAAAACGATCACGTGGATCAACTTGTGTGTCTAGGGGTGCCCCCTGCCCCCGTATATAAAGGAGCAAGGGGAGGAGGCTGGCCGGCCCTATTGGCGCGCCAAGGAGTGCTCCTCCTAGTAGGAGTAGGACTCCTACTAGGAGGGGGAAAGGAAGTGGGGAGGGAGAAGGAAAGGGGGGTGCTGCCCCCTCTCCTAGTCCAATTCGGACCAAGGGGGGAGGAGGCGCGCGGCCCACCCTAGCTGCCCTTCTCTCTCTCCACTAAGGCCCATATGGCCCATTACTTCTCCCGAGGGGTTCCGGTAACCCTCCGGCACTCCGGTTTTCTCCGAAATCACCCGGAACACTTCCGGTGTCCGAATATAGCCGTCCAATATATCAATCTTTATGTCTCGACCATTTTGAGACTCCTCGTTATGTCCGTGATCACATCCGGGACTCCGAACTAACTTCGGTACATCAAAACTCATAAACTCATAATATAACTATCATCGAAACCTTAAGCGTGCGGACCCTACGGGTTCGAGAACAATGTAGACATGACCGAGACATGTCTCCGGTCAATAACCAATAGCGGAACCTAGATGCTCATATTGGTTCCCACATATTCTACGAAGATCTTTATCGGTCAGACCGCATAACAACATACATTGTTCCCTTTGTCATCGGTATGTTACTTGCCCGAGATTCGATCGTCGGTATCTCAATACCTAGTTCAATATCGTTACCGGCAAGTCTCTTTACTCATTTCGTAATACATCATCTCGGAACTAACTCATTAGTTGCAATGCTTGAAAGGCTTATGTGATGTGCATTACCGAGAGGGCCCAGAGATACCTCTCCGACAATCAGAGTGACAAATCCTAATCTCGAAATACGCCAACCCAACATTTACATTTGGAGATACCTATAGAGCTCCTTTATAATCACCCAGTTATGTTGTGACGTTTGGTAGCACACAAAGTGTTCCTCCGGCAAACGGGAGTTGCATAATCTCATAGTCATAGGAACCTGTATAAGTCATGAAGAAAGCAATAGCAACATACTAAACGATCGGGTGCTAAGCTAATGGAATGGGTCATGTCAATCACATCATTCTCCTAATAATGTGATCCCGTTAATCAAATGACAACACATGTCCATGGTTAGGAAACATAACCATCTTTGATTAGCAAGCTAGTCAAGTAGAGGCATACTAGTGACGTTTTAGTTTGTCTATGTATTCACACAAGTATTATGTTTCCGGATAATACAATTCTAGCATGAATAATAAACATTTATCATGATATAAGGAAATAAAATAATAACATTATTATTGCCTCTAGGGCATATTTCCTTCAGTCTCCCATTTGCACTAGAGTCAATAATCTAGATTACACAGTAATGATTCTAACACCCATGGAGCTTTGGTGCTGATCATGTTTTGCTCATGGAAGAGGCTTAGTCAACGGGTCTACAACATTCACATCCGTATGTATCTTGCAAATCTCTATGTCTCCCACCTGGATTAGATCTCGGATGGAATTGAAACGTCTCTTGATGTGCTTGGTTCTCTTGTGAAATCTGGATTCCTTTGCCAAGGCAATTGCACCAGTATTGTCACAAAAGATTTTCATTGGACCCGATGCACTAGGTATGACACCTAGATCGGATATGAACTCCTTCATCCAGACTCCTTCGTTTGTTGCTTCCAAAGTAGCTATGTACTCCGCTTCACATGTTGATCCTGCCACAACGCTTTGTTTAGAACTGCACCAACTGACAGCTCCACCGTTTAATGTAAACACGTATCCGGTTTGCGATTTAGAATCGTCCGGATCAGTGTCAAAGCTTGCATCAATGTAACCATTTACGATGAGCTCTTTGTCACCTCCATATATGAGAAACATATCCTTAGTCATTTTCAGGTATTTCAGGATGTTCTTGACCGCTGTCCAGTGATCCACTCCTGGATTACTTTGGTACCTCCCTGCTAGACTTATAGCAAGACACACATCAGGTCTGGTACACAGCATTGCATACATGATAGATCCTATGGCTGAAGCATAGGGAACATCTTTCATTTTCTCTCTATCTTCTGCATTGGTCGGGCATTGAGTCTTACTCAATTTCACACCTTGTAACACAGGCAAGAATCCTTTCTTTGCTTGATCCATTTTGAACTTCTTCAAAATTTTGTCAAGGTATGTGCTTTGTGAAAGTCCAATTAAGCGTCTTGATCTATCTCTATAGATCTTAATGCCCAATATGTAAGCAGCTTCACCGAGGTCTTTCATTGAAAAACTCTTATTCAAGTATCCCTTTATGCTATCCAGAAATTCTATATCATTTCCGATTAGTAATATGTCATCTACATATAATATCAGAAATGCTACAGAGCTCCACTCACTTTCTTGTAAATACAGGCTTCTCCAAAAGTCTGTACAAAACCAAATGCTTTGATCACACTATCAAAGCGTTTATTCGAACTCTTGGAAGCTTGCACCAGTCCATAAATGGATCTCTAGAGCTTGCACACTTTGTTAGCTCCCTTTGGATCGACAAAACCTTCCGGTTGCATCATATACAACTCTTCTTCCAGAAATCCATTCAGGAATGCAGTTTTGACATCCATCTGCCAAATTTCATAATTATAAAATGCGGCAATTGCTAACATGATTCGGACAGACTTAAGCATTGCTACGGGTGAGAAGGTCTCATCGTAGTCAATCCCTTGAACTTGTCGAAAACCTTTTGCGACAAGTCGAGCTTTGTAGACAGTAACATTACCGTCAGCGTCGGTATTCTTCTTGAAGATCCATTTATTCTCAATTGCTTGCCTATCTTTGGGCAAGTCAACCAAAGTCCATACTTTGTTCTCATACATGGATCCCATCTCAGATTTCATGATTTCAAGCCATTTTACGGAATCTGGGCTCACCATCGCTTCTGCATAGTTCGTAGGTTCATCATGATCTAGTAACATGATTTCCAGAACAGGATTACCGTACCACTCTGGTGCGGATCTTACTTTGGTTGATCTACGGTGTTCAGTAGTGTCTTGTTCTGAAGTTTCATGATCATCATCATTAGCTTCCTCACTAATTGGTGTAGGTGTCACAGAAACTGGTTTCTGTGATGTGCTACATTCCAATAAGGGAGCAGGTACAGTTACCTCGTCAAGTTCTACTTTCCAACCACTCACTTCTTTCGAGAGAAACTCCTTCTCTAGAAAATTTCTGAATTTAGCAACAAAAGTCTTGCCTTCGGATCTGTGATAGAAGGTGTATCCAATAGTTTCCTTTGGATATCCTATGAAGACACATTTCTTCGATTTGGGTTCGAGCTTATCAGGTTGAAGTTTTTTCACATAAGCATCGCAGCCCCAAACTTTCAGAAACGACAACTTTGGTTTCTTGCCAAACCACAGTTCATAAGGCGTCGTCTCAGCGGATTTTGATGGTGCCCTATTTAACGTGAATGCGGCCATCTCTAGAGCATAACCCCAAAATGATAGCGGTAAATCAGTAAGAGACATCATAGATCGCACCATATCTAGTAAAGTACGATTACGACATTCGACACACCATTACGCTGTGGAGTTCCGGGTGGCGTGAGTTGCGAAACTATTCCGCATTGTTTCAAATGTACACCAAACTCGTAACTCAAATATTCTCCTCCACGATCAGATCGTAGGAATTTTATTTTCTTGTTATGATGATTTTCAACTTCACTCTGAAATTCTTTGAACTTTTCAAATGTTTCAGACTTATGTTTCATTAAGTAGATATACCCATATCTTCTTAAGTCATCTGTGAACGTGAGAAAATAACGATATCCGCCACGAGCCTCAACATTCATCGGACCACATACATCTGTATGTATGATTTCCAACAAATCTGTTGCTCTCTCCATAGTAACGGAGAACGGTGTTTTTGTCATCTTACCCATAAGGCACGGTTCACAAGTACCAAGTGATTCATAATCAAGTGGTTCCAAAAGTCCATCAGTATGGAGTTTCTTCATGCGCTTTACACCGATATGACCCAAACGGTAGTGCCACAAATAAGTTGCACTATCATTATCAACTCTGCATCTTTTGGCTTCAACATTATGAATATGTGTGTCACTACTATCGAGATTTAATAAGAATAGACCACTCTTTAAGGGTGCATGACCATAAAAGATATTACTCATATAAATAGAACAACCATTATTCTCTGATTTAAATGAATAACCATGTCGCATCAAACATGATCCAGATATAATGTTCATGCTTAACGCTGGCACCAAATAACAATTATTTAGGTCTAATACTAATCCCAAAGGTAGATGTAGAGGTAGTGTGCCGACCGCGATCACATGAACTTTGGAACCATTTCCCACGCGCATTGTCACCTCGTCCTTAGCCAATCTTCGCTTAATCCGTAGTCCCTGTTTCGAGTTGCAAATGTTAGCAACAGAACCAGTATCAAATACCCAGGTGCTACTGCGAGCATTAGTAAGGTACACATCAATAACATGTATATCACATATACCTTTGTTCACCTTGCCATCCTTCTTATCCGCCAAATACTTGGGGCAGTTCCGCTTCAGTGACCAGTCTGCTTGCAGTAGAAGCACTCAGTTTCAGGCTTAGGTCCAGGTTTGGGTTTCTTCTCTTGAGTAGCAACTTGCTTGCTGTTCTTTTTGAAGTTCCCCTTCTTCTTCCCTTTGCCCTTTTTCTTGAAACTAGTGGTCTTGTTGACCATCAACACTTGATGCTCCTTCTTGATTTCTACCTCCGCAGCTTTCAGCATTGCGAAGAGCTCGGGAATAGTCTTATTCATCCCTTGCATATTATAGTTCATCACGAAGCTCTTGTAGCTTGGTGGCAGTGATTGGAGAATTCTGTCAATGACGCAATCATCTGGAAGATTAACTCCCAATTGAATCAAGTGATTATTATACTCAGACATTTTGAGTATATGCTCACTGACAGAACTGTTCTCCTCCATCTTGCAGCTATAGAACTTATTGGAGACTTCATATCTCTCAATCCGGGCATTTGCTTGAAATATTAACTTCAACTCCTGGAACATCTCATATGCTCCATGACGTTCAAAACGTCGTTGAAGTCCCGATTCTAAGCCGTAAAGCATGGCACACTGAACTATCGAGTAGTCATCAGTTTTGCTCTGCCAGACGTTCATAACATCTGGTGTTGCTCCAGCAGTAGGCCTGGCACTCAGCGGTGCTTCCAGGACGTAATTCGTATGTGCAGCAATGAGGATAATCCTCAAGTTACGGACCCAGTCCGTGTAATTTCTACCATCATCTTTCAACTTTGCTTTCTCAAAGAACGCATTAAAATTCAACGGAACAACAGCACGGGCCATCTATCTACAATCAAACATAAACAAGCAAGACACTATCAGGTACTAAGTTCATGATAAATTTAAGTTTAATTAATCATATTACTAAAGAACTCCCACTTAGATAGACATCCCTCTAATCCTCTAAGTGATTACGTGATCCAAATCAACTAAACCATGTCCGATCATCACGTGAGATGGAGTAGTTTCATTGGTGAACATCACTATGTTGATCATATCTACTATATGATTCATGCTCGACCTTTCGGTCTCCGTGTTCCGAGGCCATATATGTATATGCTTGGCTCATCAAGTATAACCTGAGTATTCCGCGTGTGCAACTGTTTTTGCACCCGTTGTATTTGAACGTAGAGCCTATCACACCCGATCATCACGTGGTGTCTCAGCACAAAGAACTTTCGCAATGGTGCATACTCAGGGAGAACACTTCTTGATAATTAGTGAGAGATCATCTTAAAATGCTACCGTCAAACAAAGCAAGATAAGATGCATAAAAGATAAACATCACATGCAATCAATATAAGTGATATGATATGGCCATCATCATCTTGTACTTGTGATCTCCATATCCGAAGTACCGTCATGATCACCATCGTCACTGGCGTGACACCTTGATCTCCATCGTAACATCATTGTCGTCTCACCAATCTTATGCTTCCACGACTATCGCTACCGCTTAGTGATAAAGTAAAGCATTACAGCGCGATTGCATTGCATACAATAAAGCGACAACCATATGGCTCCTGCCAGTTGCCGATAACTTGGTTACAAAACATGATCATCTCATACAATAAAATTTAGCATCATGTCTTGACCATATCACATCACAACATGCCCTGCAAAAACAAGTTAGACGTCCTCTACTTTGTTGTTGCAAGTTTTACGTGGCTGCTACGGGCTTAAGTAAGAACCAATCTTACCTACGCGTCAAAACCACAACGATAGTTTGTCAAGTTGGTGTTGTTTTAACCTTCGCAAGGACCGGGCGTAGCCACACTCGGTTCAACTAAAGTTGGAGAAACTGACACCCGCTAGCCACCTTTGTGCAAAGCACGTCGGGAGAACCGGTCTCGCGTAAACGTACGTGTAATGTCGGTCCGGGCCGCTTCGTCCAACAATACCGCCGAACCAAAGTATGACATGCTAGTAAGCAGTATGACTTATATCGCCCACAACTCACTTGTGTTCTACTCGTGCATATAACATCAACACATAAAACCTAGGCTCGGATGCCACTGTTGGGGAACATAGTAATTTCAAAAAAATTCCTACGCACGCGCAAGATCATGGTGATGCATAGCAACGAGAGGGGAGACTGTGATCTATGTACCCTTGTAGACCGACAGCGGAAGCGTTAGCACAACGCGGTTGATGTAGTCGTATGTCTTCACGGCCCGACCGATCAAGCACCGAAGCTACGGCACCTCCGAGTTTTAGCACACGTTCAGCTCGATGACAATCCCTGGACTCCGATCTAGCAAAGTGTCGGGGAAGAGTTCCGTCAGCACGACGGCGTGGTGACGATCTTGCTGTTCTACCGTCGCAGGGCTTCGCCTAAGCACCGCTACAATATTATCGAGGATTATGGTGGAAGGGGGCACCGCACACGGCTAAGAAAACGATCACGTGGATCAACTTGTGTGTCTAGGGGTGCCCCCTGCCCCCGTATATAAAGGAGCAAGGGGAGGAGGCCGGCCGGCCCTATTGGCGCGCCAAGGAGGAGTCCTCCTAGTAGGAGTAGGACTCCTACTAGGAGGGGGAAAGGAAGTGGGGAGGGAGAAGGAAAGGGGGGCGCTGCCCCCCTCTCCTAGTCCAATTCGGACCAAGGGGGGAGGAGGCGCGTGGCCCACCCTAGCTGCCCTTCTCTCTCTCCACTAAGGCCCATATGGCCCATTACTTCTCCCGGGGGGGTTCCGGTAACCCTCCGGCACTCCGGTTTTCTCCGAAATCACCCGGAACACTTCCGGTGTCCGAATATAGCCGTCCAATATATCAATCTTTATGTCTCGACCATTTCGAGACTCCTCGTTATGTCCGTGATCACATACGGGACTCCGAACTAACTTCAGTACATCAAAACTCATAAACTCATAATATAACTGTCATCGAAACCTTGAGCGTGCGGACCCTACGGGTTCGAGAACAATGTAGACATGGCCGAGACATGTCTCCGGTCAATAACCAATAGCGGAACCTGGATGCTCATATTGGTTCCCACATATTCTACAAAGATCTTTATCGGTCAGACCGCATAACAACATACGTTGTTCCCTTTGTCATCGGTATGTTACTTGCCCGAGATTCGATCGTCGGTATCTCAATACCTAGTTCAATCTTGTTACCGGCAAGTCTCTTTACTCGTTTCGTAATACATCATCTCGTAACTAACTCATTAGTTGCAATGCTTGCAAGGCTTATGTGATGTGCATTACCGAGGGGCCCAGAGATACCTCTCCGACAATCGGAGTGACAAATCCTAATCTCGAAATACGCCAACCCAACATTTACCTTTGGAGACACCTGTAGAGCTCCTTTATAATCACCCAGTTACGTTGTGACGTTTGGTAGCACACAAAGTGTTCCTCCGGCAAACGGGAGTTGCATAATCTCATAGTCATAGGAACATGTATAAGTCATGAAGAAAGCAATAGCAACATACTAAACGATCGGGTGCTAAGCTAATGGAATGGGTCATGTCAATCACATCATTCTCCTAATAATGTGATCCCGTTAATGAAATGACAACACATGTCTATGGTTAGGAAACATAACCATCTTTGATTAACAAGCTAGTCAAGTAGAGGCATACTAGTGACGTTTTAGTTTGTCTATGTATTCACACAAGTATTATGTTTCCGGATAATACAATTCTAGCATGAATAATAAACATTTATCATGATATAAGGAAATAAAATAATAACATTATTATTGCCTCTAGGGCATATTTCCTTCAACTTCACCGATGCATTCGTCCGCAACTTCACAAGCACGTACAAGCGTCCTCCCAAGCCTCGTCAGCTTTCCTTGTGCATGCAAGGCCCCAACGAGTTGACTCGCGACTACCTCACGCGCTGGGCCGAGCTTCGGAACTCCTGCGAGGGCGTGCATGAGGTGCAGGCTATCGAGTACTTCACCAGCGGGTGCAGAGAAGGCACCCTCCTCAAGCACAAGCTCCTCTGCGACGAGCCAGAAACCCTCGACGAGCTGCTGATCATAGCAGACAAGTATGCCACGACCGACTCCTCCATGAAGGCGGAGATTCAAGTTAGCGCGACTGGCAAAGTGGCCCCTCAGGCTCCTAGAACTCCGGCAGGAGATGCCAGTCGGTGGCAACAGCAAAACGACCACAAGCGCAAGGCCCCGCAGCCGGCTTCCAGCAACCGACAGGTGGCGACAGTTGAAGGCCAGCAGCCGGACGGGCAGCCTCCACCCAAGCGACAGAAAGGTGGCAAGCCCAACTGGTTGCCGGCTTTCTCATATGAGCAGACTCTGGATGGTCCTTGCAAGTTCCACAGCGGCGCGAAGCCATCGAATCACACCACCCGGAAGTGCCACTGGCTCACGAGGATTGCCAAAGGAGACGGCCTCCTGCCCCCCCCCCCCCCCCCCCCCGGGGGGCGCCCCCCCCCCCCCCCCCCCCCCCGCCTGCTGGGCAGCAGCCTCCGCCTCCGCCCCAGCAGCCGACTGTCAGGCTAGTCGGCGCAGTACAAGACGAGTACCCCGAAGAGCACGGAGCCTACGTGATATTTACTAGTGTGGCTGATGATCGACGCAGCAGGCGGCTGCAGCGACAAGAGGTGAATGCAGTAGCATCAGAGACACCAGAGTTCATGCACTGGTCCGAGAAGCCTATCAGCTGGAGCAGAGCTGATCACCCAGAGGTGATGCCGAGTCCGGGCTCTTATGCCTTGGTCTTGGATGCCACCTTTGCCACGAATAGATGAGCTGCTCGTTTCTCGCGAGTTCTGATAGACGGAGGCAGCAACATCAACATCCTGTACAAGGACACCATGGAGAAGTTAGGAATCAAGCAAAGACAGCTTCCGAACAGCCGGACTGTATTCCACGGCATTGTTCCTGGTCTTTCCTGCTCACCAATCGGCAAGATCCTGATGGACGTCCTCTTTGGAGACAAAGATCACTTCCGCCGAGAGTCAGTTTGGTTTGAGGTGGTGGACCTCGAGAGCCATACCATGCATTACTTGGCCGACCCGCCCTGGCCAAGTTCATGGCGGTCCCCCACTACGCCTACCTCAAAATGAAGATGCCCAGTTCCAGTGGGATTCTGACCATAGCTGGCGATTACCGGAAGTCATCTGCATGTGCGGCTAAGAGTAGTCGGCTGGCCGAGTCCCTGGTGATCGCGGCCGAGAAGCGGCTCCTTGATCGGGTTTTGGCGATGGCCGGCAAGCAGCTAGAGGTGTCACCTAACCCAAAGGAGTCGGAGACTGAGGGTTTGTTCAAGCCGGCCAAAGAGACAAAGAAGATACCCTTGGATCCGGAGCACCCAGAGAGGTACGCTGTCGTAGGCGCAAACCTCGACAGCAAATAGGAAGGCGAGCTCGTCGATTTCCTCTGTGAGAATAGGGACATCTTCACATGGTCCCCCCAAAGACATGCCAGGTGTACCGACGGAATTCGCCGAGCACAAGTTATATGTCTGATCTGATGCAAAGCCGGTCAGGCAGCCCCTGCGCCGCCTATCAGAGGAAAAGAGAAGAGTTGTCGGAGAAGAGATAGCCCAACTCCTAGCAGCCGACTTCATTATGGAAGTATTCTTTCCAAAGTGGCTAGCCAACCCGGTCCTGGTACTGAAGAAGAACAAGCAGTGGCGAATGTGTATTGACTACACAAGCCTCAACAAGGCTTGCCCCAAGGACCCGTTTGCTTTACCAAGAATTGATCAGGTGATAGACTCCACCGCCGGATGCGAGCTGTTGAGCTTTTTGGATGCATATTCAGGATATCACCAGATCAAGCTGAACCCGGCTGACAGACTGAAGACCGCCTTCATCACGCCGTTTGGAGCCTTCTGCTACCTCACCATGACGTTCGGCTTGAGGAATGTCGGCTCCACCTTTCAGCGTTGCATGCAGAAGTGCCTCCTCAAGCAACTCGGCAGAAACGCCCACGTCTACGTGCACGATGTGGTGGTGAAGACGGAGAAGCGTGGAACACTGCTGGAAGACCTCAAGGGGACCTTTGAGAACCTGCACCGATACCAGATCAAGCTCAACCCTGAGAAGTGCGTCTTCGGAGTACCAGCCGGCCAACTCCTTGGCTTCCTGGTCTCTGAACGTGGCATAGAGTGCAACCCTGTAAAAATCAAGGCCATTGAGAGGATGGAGGTACCCAGCCGACTGTTGGACGTGCAAAAGTTCACCGGTTGCTTGGCATCCATCAGCCGATTCATCAGTCGGCTGGGCGAGAAAGCTCTCCCCTTATACCAGCTCATGAAGAAGACCACTTTTTTCGAGTGGAACCACAAGGCGGATGAAGCTTTTTTCCAGTTGAAGAAGATGCTGACTACTCCACCCGTTCTGGCGGCTCCGACTCCTAAGGAGCCTATGCTCCTGTACATCGCCGCCACCAGCTGGGTAGTCAGCACAGTCATTGTAGTGGAACGCAAGGAAGAAAGCAAGGCACTACTTGTCTAGAGATCGGTATATTACCTGAGCGAAGTGCTGTCGGCCTCCAAGCATAACTACCCCCACTACCAGAAGATGTGCTATGGCGTGCACTTTGCCGCCAAGAAATTGAAGCCTTACTTTCAAGAGCATCCAATCACTATGGTCTGCACGGCCCCACTTGCCGAGATCATCGAAACCGAGATGCTTCTGGCCGAGTGGCCAAATGGGCCATAGAGCTGGCTCCCTACACCATCCACTACCAGCCCCGCACCACCATCAAGTCACAAGCACTGGCCGACTTCCTCGTCGACTGGGCCGAGACCCAGTACCTACCTCCAGCGCCCGACTCCACCCATTGGCGGATGCATTTCGATGGCTCCAAGATGCGCACCGGCTTGGGAGCCAGCGTTGTCCTCACTTCTCCTAAAGGCGACAAGCTCAAATACGCACTGCAAATCCACTTTGCCGCCTCCAACAACGTCGCCGAGTACGAAGCGCTCATTCACGGGCTCCGACTTGCCAAAGAACTTGGCATTCGCCGGATCCTGTGTTATGGCGACTCGGACTTAGTGGTTCAGCAGTCGTCTGGCGACTGGGATGCTGAAGATGCAAACATGGCGAGTTACCGTTTCCTCGTGCAGCAACTCAGTGGATATTTCGAGGGGTGCGAGTTCCTCCATGTACCAAGAAACGACAACGACCAAGCAGACGCCTTGGCACGAATCGGCTCTACCCGCCAAGCAATACCATCCGGCGTCGCCCTTCAACGCCTCCTCAAGCCGTCTGTCAAGCCTTCACTAGAATCAGACTCCATCTTTGTGTCGGCTCCTCCCGAAGAAGTTGGATCCGACTCCAGAGCCCCGGCAGACGGTACGGGGATTTTGGCAGATGGCTCCAAAGCCGCCATAGTCGAGGCTGGCCCAGGGACTGCAGAACCCGGCCCAGGGACTGCGGCGGCCGGCCCGAAGACTCCAGAACTCGGCCCAAGAGCTGCGTCAGTCAGCCTGGGGACTTCATTAATCCAGCAAGCGGTTGCTGACTCCAGCCCTCCGCCTCCCAGCCCAGCCGCCCTCGTCCAAGTCGCAGTTCTGGCGGTCGAAGAAATAGCAGCACCCTCATGGGCCCAGCCCATCCTCAAATTCCTGGTGAGCAAAGAGCTGCCGACTGATGAGACCTTAGCTCGGCAAGTACAATGCCGAGCGGCAGCCTACACCATAGTCAACGGAGAGCTGGTCAGGCGCAGCGTCACTGGTGTCTACCAGCGCTGCGTAGAGCCAGAGCAAGGCCAAGCAATTCTCAAAGACATCCATCAAGGCGAGTGCGGCCACCATGCGGCTTCAAGAGCACTCGTCGCCAAAGCTTTCTGACACGGTTTCTTTTGGCCAACGGCCTTGGAAGAGGCCAAGGAATTGGTCCAAAAATGTAAAGGGTGCCAGAAGTTCCGCTCCAAGCCACATCAGCCGGCTTCTACACTCAAGACCATCCCCATTGCCTGGCCTTTCGCAGTTTGGGGTCTAGACATGGTGGGACCATTCAAAACGGCACGAGGTGGCTTAACTCACTTACTTGTCGCGGTGGACAAGTTCACCAAGTGGATAGAAGCGAAGCCAATCAAGAAACTGAACGGTCCGACTGCCGTGACTTTCATCTCCGACATCACAATTCGGTACGGCATACCACACAGCATCATCACCGACAACGGCACAAATTTTGCCAAAGGCACCTTGGCCCGTTTCTGTGCGACACAGGGCATCCAACTGGACCTAGCATCCGTCGCCCATCCATAGTCAAACGGCCTAGTGGAGCGAGCAAACGGCCTCATCTTGTCCGGCATCAAGCCCCGACTGATCGAGCCTCTGGAGCGCTCGGCTGGCTGCTGGCTTGACGAGTTGCCAGCCATCCTCTGGAGTCTGCGCACGACTCCAAACAAGTCAACCGGCTTCACGCCTTTCTTCCTCGTCTATGGTGTTGAAGCCGTCATCCCAATGGACATAGAGTTCGATTCCCCGCGAGTCACCATGTACACCGAGGAAGAAGCAGAAGAAGCACTACAAGACGGCGTCGACCTGCTGGAAGAGGGCCGGCTGTTGGCACTCAGCCGGTCCAGCATCTACCAGCAGAGCCTGCGCAGATACTACAACAGGAAGGTCAGGCCGAGATCTTTCTAGGAGGGCGACCTCGTGCTCTGATTAATCCAGCAAACAGCCGGCCAGCACAAGCTGTCGGCACCTTGGGAAGGCCCCTTCATCATCAGCAAAGCGCTGGGCAACGACTCCTACTACCTGATCGACGCTCAGAAGCCCCGAGCACGCAAGAGGGACGACTCCGGCAAAGAGACAGAGCGGCCATGGAATGCAAATCTCCTCCAAAAATTTTACAGTTAAACGCGGTATGTATCACTCTACCTTTTGTATTAAAAGTACCAAGACTTCAGGCCCCCCGAGAAGAGCTCGGGGACTACCCTCTTTTATCTATATGATAAGAAATATGCCTTCGAGTATATTACTCTTTGTTATGCCGCTTGGCACCGGGTTCGACTAGTCGGCCCGGGGACTTGCCGTCCTGCGCTATGAAATGCTTCCTGCAGCCGGACAAGTAGTGTGTGGCGTCTAAACCGTCTCCTGCCAGAAGCCGCAGCTCGCAGAGCGACTGTCTGGTGGGCAGGAATAAGGAAGAATGGGCGTCCACATGAAAAATGGCTAAGGACTCAAAGCACAAACATAGCTTAAGGCCGGCTTCCAGCCTTTTTTCGCAAACCGACTCTTGAATAGTCGGCTTGCCGCCTTCTATCTGACTTGTTAAACAACTCTAAAAACGGCTAAGTACTTGCCTTCCCAAAGTGACCAAGAATTTGATCCAGCGGCAGTCCGCAGAGCGGCTGTCTGACTGACAATGACGGCAACTGAGGGAAGACGGCAAAGGAAAAAGCCAAAAGAACAATGAGCAAGAAAGATAGAAGTCGGATGAATATTTACATAACAAAGGCCCTTGGCCGAGTCTTCGAGCAGAATTTCAAAATACACCCCGCGGGTGGAATTGTGCGAATTAACAAGTTCTTCAAAAACTATTAGAACAGATAAAACAAAGACAAGGGGGCGGCAGACGGGTTTGGAGGATCGGAGGAGACGGCGGTGTTGGATGTTGGGGCGGCCGGCTGGGCGGTCTCGGCTTGATCACCTCCGGCAGCAGTCGGCTCGGGCGGGCACGGCTCGTTGCTGGAGGCACGGTCGAGCTGAGGCTGGCCGTCCGCTCTGTCTTCCGGTGCCTCCGTCTTGCTTCCGTCCTCCGCCTCGTCTTCCTCCTCGACGCTGGAGCCAATCACCTCCGACGAGTCCTCGTTGTAGTCGGGGTTCAGCCCAAACCACTCCGGCGGCACCTCCTCGCCGTCTTCAGCCCGCTCGGGGACAAAGATGCTGGTGTTGGTGTACTCGGCGATCGCCGCCGCACGCTTGACAAGGGCGTCTTCCGCGGCTGCCAGCTCCGGCTGGGCCTCTGACCGGAGTGTGGCCACCCGGTCTAGGTCCAGCCCCGGATACCACGCCTTGATGAATTCCAAGGCTCGGCGCACTCCGGCCCGGGCCGAGGAACCCTTCCAGGCCTCAAGACGGCCAGCCGTGACCTCCAGCCAGTCGGAAGTCTGACTGGGGGTGCGCGGAGCCTGCACGTCTGGCCACAGGGCGGCGATCGCTTGGGCGCCGACACGTTGAAGTCGGCGTAGCATCTGGTGGGCCGGCCGCAGGCGAGCCCCAATGCTCAGAATATGCTCGTCAGGGGTCCAAGGGGCATCAGCGGCGATCTCCGCGCCACCCGCCCTCCGCTCCTCGCGGTCGGCCTCGATAGCTTGAATGGCGGCCTGCGAGTGGCCGGGGAAGAAGTCTGCCAAGACGGAAAGAATGAAGAACAAGTCAAAAAAACCAGGAGTCGGCTCGACATATAGCTAGCGGCTCGAAGAAGGAAAGCAAAGAAGCTCACCGTCGACGAGGTCCTCGATCTCGTGGAAGCCGGAGACCAGCATTGCCTCCTTGTCGGTCCAGGAGGAGCGCTCGCTCGCGAACTCGGCCAGGAGGGCGGCCACCGCCTCTTCCGCCTCCTTCTGCGTCTTCGTAAGCAGCTCCTTCTGCTCTGCCAATTGTGCGGCCAGCAGATCACGCTCTGCGGCGAGCTTGCTGCACTCCTCCCCCTTGGCGCGCAACGCGGAGTCGGCTTCGCTGAGCTGCTATTGAAGAGTGGCATTGGCTTCTGAAGAGAAAGAAGAAAGAGGGTGTTAAGTCATCAACGAAGAAGGTCGCCGGGGAGATCCGGCCCGACTGCTCAGCAGTCGGCCCGAATCTCGGGGACTACAGCCCACGGGTGCGCCAGCGCGCCCCCACAAAGAAGAAAAAGGACTCACTCCGGCTCTTCGACAAGTCGGCAGTCCGCTTGCCCAGCTCTTCAACGTTGCGGTTGAAGGCGGTGACACGGAGGTTGTGATAGTCCTGCAACAAGTATTTCAGAATAAAGGTTAGTACCCGGAACTTACCAATTGGAGTTCTGGGCCACCTGCTCAGCATCCGGCCCAAAAGTCGGGGACTACACCCAGTGGGTGCGCTGGCGCGCCCCCACAGAGAGGAACAAGAAAACAGGGACAAAGGAGAAAGCATACCCGGATGGCTGCCCGCGACACCAGGTGCGCCTTGGTGCAGTTTTGGATGGAATCGCTCTCAGCTCGCAGCTTCATCTGGACATCCAGAAGCGCCTGGTTCAGCGGGCCCATGCCGCCTCCTTGCACCCACCCAATGGGCGCGGCACTCGTCGCTTCGGCGTCTGGAATCCTCGAGCTGGTGGTGCCGGTCTCCAAGGGGCGTGGCGCCAAAGTCGCCTTCTCAAGACGGCGGCGCGTTGGCGAGCCAACTTGAAGGAGTAGCCTTGCCACGGCCTCATCTTCAGTAGGCGGCAAGGGCGGATCCGCCGGCTGTTTGCCTTGCGCGCTTCTAGACGGCGGCGGGGGCGGCTGTGGCATGCGCGACCGCGTTCGGCATGGGGGCGTCGCCGCCGCCTCTCTCCATGATCGGGAGCTCGCCGCCGACTTCCCCTGACTGCCCCGTGAACTCCGGGGGCGGCGGCGCGGAGTTCAGAGGGGTGACGAACACCGCCGACCGCCGGGGCGCGACTTCCTTGGCCGACCGCTTTGCCGCAGCGGCGGCCTCGGCCGCCTCTAGCTGCTTCAGGGCGGAGGCCTCCGCCTTCTCGGCCTCCGCTTTCTCCCGGCGGGCGGCCTCGTCCTCCTCGCGCTTCTCCTGCGCATTCTGCTCCGTTGCCTCCCGAAGATCGGCGGCGGGGTCAATCCGCCGAGTGGTGGCAGACGTCTCCACCGACCCCATAACGGAGGCGGCGGCAACCCTCTCAAGAGTGAGGGGAGCCCTGGGGTGAGGAAAGCATATAAAAAAACTCATACAAGATCAACAAAGAAAAAATAAAGATAAGGGACGGAGGCGCTTATGCAGAGACCAGCGGCGGCTTCTTCACTTCCTTGCGGAAGCGGTTGGCTTTCGCGGCCGCCTCTTCCCGCTTGGTCGCGGCGGCCGCTCCCTTGAACTTCTTCGACCGGCCACCAAGCGTACTCGGCCCGGCCCGGCGCTTCTTCGCACCGCCTTGAGCGTCCAAGCCGGCGGAGGAACTCGCGCTTGGCTGGCCGGCTTTTGGCTGGCAACGCGGGTCGACTTCTCCCTCGGCCTCGTCGTCAGGCCAGTCGACGAAAGTGGCCGAGGGCCTGGAGCCGCTTGCTTCTCCTCCTCATCCCTCGGCGTTGGCTTCCATGGCCGCCGCCCCCAAGTCAGGATCATCAACATCGCTCTCTGCCCGATCGGGGACAAACTGACGAGTCGGCCCCGCGGTGACGGCCGAAGGAGGGACGAGAGGGTTCAGATTCAAAACAAAAAAACGGTTAGACTTGACAAGTCGGACTCGGCAACAAAAGAAACAGAAGAAGAAGGAAGACGACTTACAATAGGCGGGGGGTTGGCGCGCGAATACGGCTCCTTGCCGAACCGCCAGTCCACCGAGAGACCGTAGTTCGCGATTTAGTTCACCGTGTTCGCCACCTCCGCGTGAGGCATGTCCTTGGAGCACATCCGACTCAGGTCCCGATGACCGCTCATCTGGCAGATCAGGTGAGGTCGGCCTTGGAGTGGGAGGACTCGGCGCGCCACGAAGGCGGCCAGCAAGTTGGCCCCGGTCAGGCCCTCCGACTGCGTCAGCACTCGGAGTCGCGCGACGGCGGCGGCACCAGCGGGAGACAGCGTCTTGGCTCGGTGTGACCAGCTGGGGAGCCTTCCAGCCGGCGTGCCGGCTTCGTAAGCCGGCAGGTTGACCCAGTCGCCTTCTGGGGCGACGTTCTTCACATAAAAATAGGACCGCTGCCACATCTTCACCGACTTAATCAGTGCGATGGTGGGAAACGGATTGTCGGCCACTGATCTCCGCATCGCGATGAATGCACCGCACTGGGCCGGCACGCCGGCGATGTGTGTGCCAAGCTTGGACTGGAAGAACTCACCCCAGAGCTCGATGGCGGGGAGAACGTCGAGGAAGCCTTCGCACAGGGTGGCAAAGGCAGCCAGCAGCACCACCGTGTTCGGAGTAAGGTGGTGTGGCTGGAGCCCGTGGAACTCCAAGAAGGAGCAGAAGAAGCCGCTCGCCGGCAGCCCCAGGCCGTGCATAAGGTGCAAGCGGAATATGACCCGCTCGCCCTCCACCGGCGCCGGCGATATTTCTCCCTCTGGCGCGAGGCGGACCCGCACTAAGTCCCTGCCGGGCAGCGGCCATGTCTGGCGGAGGATCTCGATGTCGTCATCGTTAAACCTGGAGCCATCCCACACTCCGGAGCGAACAACAGGAGGCGCGGCGGCGGAGGAGGAGCTCACCGTTGTGGGCGCGGCATGTTTCGGAGCAGCAGCGGCAAGAGGAAGAAGAAGCAAGAAGGAGCGAAAGGAAGTGGGGAGAATGGGCGCGCGTGCTTCGCCGCCCCCCTCCCCCCACCTACTTGTAGGCTTGTGGGCTGAGAAGTCGAGGGGGCGGTCGTGGGATTAACTGCGCCCGGGACCCCACAACCCCCACGATTTACCACGTGCAATAACCGTGCGTGAACCCCAACCGTCCGCGTGGCCACAACAGATCCGTTCGCATGCCGAGGCGCGGTAGTGGCGGGCCCCGCCTGTAGGCCTGTCCCGTCGCGTGCGTGGGTGAGCAGACTAGCTCCGCCACATGGCGCCTCGCGACGGGTCAACCGCGGGCGGCAACCCGGAAGCTTATCAGGCACGCCGCCTGAACTCCACCGCAACGTTCAAACTTTTTTAGGGGCAAGTCGGCCTTGAGCAAGTCCGACTCCAACTAGTCGGCTTGACAGAAGACGGCTAGCGAAGCCCAGATCCAACCGCCGGAGAGAAGAAACTGTTGAGGCTCCACGACATGTCGCCCTTGGAGCCTCACCAGCTTCGGGGACTACTGTCGGAGTAATGGGCCCCGGGTAGGCTAACCCAGGCCCAGAACCTTTCAAGATATTAAGGCAGACTGCGCCCCTCGAGATCCCAGGACGGAGAGCCGCCTAATGAGGATTCGGCAGTGAGGCGGCCGACTGCCCACTCACGGCCGAGTCCCAGGAACGGCTTCAGGGTAAAGCCGACTCCTGACTGGCGACTTCCATAGAAGTTGGCCTTGGGGAGTCGGCCCGCAATGCCAACAACCCCCATGCCCTCATAAAGAGGGACGGGACGGGGAGTGGCCATAGTATGGTCCACTCCCACCCCTTTTCCAAGGGCAGGCGTGGCTACAGTACGCCGTACCCGCGGAGATCTCCGCGCGGCGCGACACTATTGCCATGTCGGCCCTGACGTCAGCCCCAGGGGGCGGAGCCCTGTGCCCATGACGGCCTACTGGTACGACCCAGGGATGATGGGTCCCACCAGTCGGCGGGCGTACGAAAGACGGCGAAAGCACCACCAGTCGGCCCGGATGGGAGTCGGCCACCGGAAGTCGGCCGGCCCCTCCCACGGGCCCCACACGCCATTAATCAGACACGACAAGTAGTGGCCACAGTGATCGCCCGCCAGACGACGAAGCTGTCGCCACGACCTCATGACCGAGCCTGCGTCATTAGAGGCACGACTAGAGTAATCTGCAGCCGGCAAGACCCACCCGCGGCAGACGTGGCCTGTCGGCTCCATACCGAGCCAGTCGGTGGGCCCCAGGAGTCGGCGGATAAGACTACGGCCAGAGAGACTGACGGCTGAGCCCGCGCCCAGCCGGATTACCATTGTACCCCTGGGGGGTAGGCCTATATAAACCCCCCAAGGCATCCATGCAAGGGGATGGAATCCATTAGCACTAGACCAGATCGTATAGGAAGGAGAGAGCTAGCCTTGCCTTCTCCTACCTCCAGGAAATAGCTCAAGGAGCAACCGTGTAAACACTTTGCCATAGTGATCATGCGGGGACCCCGCAGAGCAGCAGTAGGGGTATTATCTCCCCGGAGAGCCCCGAAGCTGGGTAAGATTCGCCAGCGTGCATGCCTTCGCCTTATCCCGTTTCCAGGCACCGGCGACGTTCTACTCGCCCCCACCATGATAAGCCATCATTTGGCATATGTCACACCCAACCCCTGACATTGGTGGACTTTGGTGGACTTGCCCGATGATCGGTAAGCCATAGAGAATAAATGGATCTTCAAGAAGAATACTAACACTGATGGCAATGTTACTGTCCACAAAGCTTGACTTGTCGCAAAGGTTTTCGACAAGTTCAAGGGGTTGACTACGATGAGACTTTCTCACCCATAGCGATGCTTAAGTCCGTCTGAATCATGTTAGCAATTGCCGCATTTTATGATTATGAAATGTGGCAAATGGACGTCAAAACTGCATTCCTTAATGGATTTCTTAAAGAAGAGTTGTATATGATGCAACCAGAAGGTTTTGTCGATCCTAAAGGTTCTAACAAAGTGTGCAAGCTCCAGCGAGCCATCTATGGACTAGTGCAAGCATCTCGGAGTTGGAATATACGCTTTGATGAGGTAATCAAAGCATATGGTTTTATACAGACTTTCGGTGAAGCATGTATTTACAAGAAAGTGAGTGGGAGCTCTGTAGCATTTCTAATATTATATGTAGATGACATATTGTTGATTGGAAATGATGTAGAATTTCTGGATAGCATAAAAGGATACTTGAATAAGAATTTTTCAATGAAAGACCTTGGTGAAGCTGCTTATATATTGGGCATCAATATCTATAGAGATAGATCGAGACGCTTAATAGGACTTTCACAAAGCACACACCTTGATAAAGTTTTGAAGAAGTTCAAAATGGATTATTCAAAGGAAGGGTTCTTGCATGTGTTACAAGGTGTGAAGTTGAGTCAGACTCAAAGCCCGACCACTGCAGAAGATAGAGAGAAAATGAAAGTCATTCCCTATGCCTCATCCATATGTTCTATCATGTATGCTATGCTATGCTATGTACCAGACCTGATGTGTGCCTTGCCATAAGTCTGGCAGGGAAGTACCAAACTAATCCAGGAGTGGATCACTGGACAGCGGTCAAGAACATCCCGAAGTACCTGAAAAGGACCAAGGATATGTTTCTTGTTTATGGAGGTGACAAAGAGCTCGTCGTAAGTGGTTACATCAATGCTAGCTTTGACACTGATCCGGATGACTCTAAGTCACAAACTGGATACATATTTATATTGAATGGTGGAGCTGTCAGTTGGTGCAGTTCCAAGCAGAGCGTCGTGGCGGGATCTACGTGTGAAGCGGAGTACATAGCTGCTTCAGAAGCAGCAAATGAAGGAGTCTGGATGAAGGAGTTCATATCCGATCTATGTGTAATACCTAGTGCATCGGGTCCAATGAAAATCTTTTGTGACAATACTGGAGCAATTGCCTTGGCGAAGGAATCCAGATTTCACAAAAGAACCAAATTGAAGGAAATATGCCCTAGAGGCAATAATAAAGTTGTTATTCATATTTCCTTATATCATGATAAATGTTTATTATTCATGCTAGAATTGTATTAACCGAAAACTTAGTACATGTGTGAATACATAGACAAAACAGAGTGTCCCTAGTATTCCTCTACTTGACTAGCTCGTTAATCAAAGATGGTTAAGTTTCCTGACCATAGACATGTGTTGTCATTTAATGAACGGGATCACATCATTAGAGAATGATGTGATGGACAAGACTCATCTGTTAGATTAGCATAATGGTCGTTAAGTTTTATTGCTATTGCTTTTTTCAGGACTTATACATATTCCTTTGACAATGAGATTATGCAACTCCCGAATACCGGAGGAACACCTTGTGTGCTATCAAACATCACAACATAACTTGGTGATTATAAAGATGCTCTACATGTGTCTCCAAAGGTGTTTGTTGGGTTGGCATAGATCGAGATTAGGATTTGTCACTCCGAGTATCGGAGAGGTATCTCTAGGCCCTCTTGGTAATGCACATCACTATAAGCCTTGCAAGCAATGTGACTACTGAGTTAGTTACGGGATGATGCACTACGGAACGAGTAAATATACTTGCCGATAACGAGATTGAACTAGGTATGATGATACCGACGATTGAATCTCGGGCAAGTAACATACCGATGACAAAGGGAATAACGTATGTTGTTATTGCGGTTTGACCGATAAAGATCTTCGTAGAATATGTAGGAACCAATATGAGAATCCAGGTTCCGCTATTGGTTTTTGACCAGAGATGTGTCTCGGTCATGTCTACATAGTTCTCGAACCCGTAGGGTCCACACGCTTAACGTTCGATGACGATTTGTATTATGAGTTATGTGTTTTGGTGACTGAAGTTTGTTCGGAGTACCGGATGAGATCACAGACATGACGAGGAGTCTCAAAATGGCCGAGAGGTAAAGATTGATATATTGGAAGGTAGTATTCAGACACCAGAAGGGTTCCGGAGTGTATCGGGTACATACTGGAGTACCGGAGGGGTTACCGGAACCCCCCGGGGGAAGATATGGGCCATAGGAGGGAGGCTAACTAGCCCACAAGGGGATGGTGCGCCTCCCACAAGGGAGGAGACCGAATTGGTGTAGGGAAAGGGGCGCCACCCCCTTTCCTTCTCCTACTCCCTCTCCTTCCTTTTCCGTCCGGTGAAGAAAGGAAAAACGGGGGGGGAAAATCCTACTAGGACTAGGAGTCCTAGTAGGACTCCCCCCCATGGCGCGCCCCTCTTGGCCGGCCATTCTCTCCTCCCCTCCTTTATATACGGGGGCGGGGGCACCCCAAAGGCACATCAATTGTTCTCTTAGCCGTGTGCGGTGCCCCCCTCCACCGTTTACTCCTCTGGTCATATCACCGTAGTGCTTAGGCGAAGCCCTGCGCGGATCACATCACCATCACCATCACCACGTCGTCGTGATGACGGAACTCTCCCTCGACCCTCTGCTGGATCAAGAGTTTGAGGGACGTCATCGAGCTGAATGTGTGCTGAACTCGAAGGTGTCGTATGTTCGGTACTAGATTGGTTGGATCGTGAAGACGTTCGACTAAATCAACCGCGTTAACCTAACGCTTCCGTTTTCGGTCTACGAGGGTATGTGGACACACTCTCCCCCTCTCGCTGCTATGCATCTCCTAGATAGATCTTGCGTGATCGTAGGAATTTTTTGAAATTGCATGCTACGCTCCCCAACACAAACACATCAAGAGACGCTTCAACTCCATCTGTGAACAAGTCAAGGAGGGAGACACGGTAATTTGCAAAATACATACGGATCTGAATGTAGCAGACCCGTTGACTAAGCCTCTCCCACGAGCAAAACATGATCAACACCAAGACTCCATGGGTGTTAGATTCATTACAATGTAATCTAGATTATTGACTCTAGTGCAAGTGGGAGACTGAAGGAAATATGCCCTAGAGGCAATAATAAAGTTATTATTTCTTATTCATGATAAAGTTTTATTATTCATGCTAGAATTGTATTGATCAAAAACTTAAATACATGTGTGAATACATAAATAAATACTATGTCCCTAGTAAGCCTCTACTAGACTAGCTCGTTGATCAAAGATGGTTAAGGTTTCCTAACCATGGACATGAGTTGTCATTTGATAACGGGATCACATCATTAGAAGAATGATGTGATGGACAAGACCCATCAATTAGCTTAGCATAATGATCGTTCAGTTTAATGCTATCGCTTTCTTCATGTCAAATACATATTCCTTCGACTATGAGATTATGCAACTCCTGGATACCGGAGGAATACCTTGTATGCTACCAAACATCAGAACGTAACTGGATGATCAAAAATATGCTCTACAGGTATCTCCGAAGGTGTTTGTTGAGTTGGCATAGAACAAGATTAGGATTTGTCACTCCGAGTATCGGAGAGATATCTCTGGGTCCTGTCGGTAATACACATCATAAGCTTGAAAGCAACCGACTAAGGAGTTATTCACGAGGTGATGTATTACAGAACGAGTAAAGAGACTTGCCAGTAACGAGATTGAACTAGGTATGAAGATACCGACGATCGAATCTCGGGCAAGTAACATACCGATGGAAAAAGAGAATTAAGTATGTTGTCATAACGGTTCGACCGATAAAGATCTTCGTAGAATATGTAGGAGCCAATATGGGCATCCAGGTTCCGTTAATGGTTATTGACCGGAGAGGTGTCTCAGTCATGTCTACATAGTTCTCGAACCCGTAGGGTCCGCACGCTTAACGTTCGTTGATGATATAGTATTATATGAGTTATGTATGTTGGTGACCGAATGTTGGTCGGAGTCCCAGATGAGATCACGGACATGACGAGGAGCTCCAGAATGGTCCAGAGGTAAAGATTGATATATAGGATGATATGATTAGTCCAAGGGGTAAGGCCCACGGGGCTTTAAGTCGGTGCAAAAGGAGTTTTGCGGAGGCCAGGGGCCAAACGCCGGAGACCCTGGCGCTTGGCCCTAGGCCAGACGTCGAGACCCATGGCGTCTCGGCCAGACACCAAGCACTGTGGCGTCTGGTCCTGGAAGTTTGAGAAGGACTCTTCCTTGCGGGCAAAACCTACTTTGAGAAGGCTTTTCTCAAAGTTTCAACCCCAAGTGAAAGGATCGAGAAGAGGTGTCTAGGGGGGTGATTAGACACTAGGTGCTAAAAGTTGCAGTTTTTAAATTCTTTAGGTTGAAGTGGATTTTGGCACAAGTTTAACAAACACAATACATATCAAGCAAGAATGCATAGAGTGTATGAGCAGCGGAAAGTAAAGCATGCAACTTGCAAGAATGTAAAGAGAAGGGTTTGGAAGATTCAAACGCAATTGGAGACACGGATGTTTTTGTCGTGGTTCTGATAGGTGGTGCTATCGTACATCCACGTTGATGGAGACTTCAACCCACGAAGGGTAACGGTTGCGTGAGTCCATGGAGGGCTCCACCCACGAAGGGTCCACGAAGAAGCAACCTTGTCTATCCCACCATGGCCATCGCCCACGAAGGACTTGCCTCACTAGCGGTAGATCTTCACGAAATAGGCGATCGCCTTGCCCTTACAAACTCCTTGGTTCAACTCCACAATCTTGTCGGAGGCTCCCAAGTGACACCTAGACAATCTAGGAGACACCACTCTCCAAGAAGTAACAAATGGTGTGTTGATGATGAACTCCTTGCTCCTGTGCTTCAAATGATAGTCTCCCCAACATTCAACTCTCTCTCAAAGGATATGGATTTGGTGGAAAGAAGATTTGAGTAGAAAGCAACTTGGGAAGGCTAGAGATCAAGATTCATATGGTAGGAATAGAATATCTTGGTCTCAACACAAGTGTAGGTGGCTCTCTCTCAGAAAATATAGGTTGGAAGTGTAGGTTTGTTCTGATGGCTCTCTCTTTGAATGAAGAGGAGGTGGAGGGTATATATAGCCTCTACACAAAATCTAACCGTTACACATAACTTTCCAAACTCGGTGGGACCGAATGGTTAGACTCGGTCGGACCGATTCAGCAAAGCTAGTGACCGTTAGGGTTTTCGGTGGGACCGACATGCAACTCGGTAGGACCGATATGATTAGGGTTAGGGCATAACGTAATCTCGGTGAGACCGATTACACAAACTCGGTGAGACCGATTTTGGTAATAAGCTAACCAGAGAGTTGGTCAGGTAAACTCGGTGGGACCGATCGCTCATTTCGGTGAGACCGAAATGTTACAAAAGGGAACCGGAGAGTTTACATTGCAGTTTCGGTGGGACCGATCGCAAGTTTCGGTGAGACCGAAAGTATTGCAATAGGCAACAGAGAGTTTGCAATCCCATCTCGGTGAGACCGAGATCCCTATCGGTGAGACCGATTTGCCTAGGGTTTGTAGCAGTGGCTATGACATTTGAAACTCAGTGGCGCCGGATAGAAATAATCGGTGGGGCCGAGTTTGACTTTTGGTTTAAGTCATATGTGGATGTGAGAAAGTAGTTGAGGGTTTTGGAGCATATCACTAAGCATTTTGAGAAAGAACCTCATTAAGCAACACCTCATCCCTCCTTGATAGTATTGGCTTTTCCTATAGACTCAATGTGATCTTGGATCACTAAAATGGAAAATGTAGAGTCTTAAGCTTTGATCTTGAGCCAATCCTTTGTCCTTAGCATCTTGAAGGGGTTTCACATCCTCTAGTCCATGCCACTGCACTGTTGAACTTATCTGACACATACTAGATAAAAATGTTAGTCCAACAAGAGATATGTTGGCATTAATTACCAAAACCACCTAGGGAGCACTTGTGCTTTCAATCTCCCCCTTTTTGATAATTGATGACAACATACATCAAAGCTTTAGATCAAGATATTAAGAGTAGTAAGTAAAGCTTTGGAAAGACATGTAACTTGCATAGGCTCCCCCTACATATATGCAATCATGTGATTATGGAATATAGGAGCATGTGAATGCATAAACATGACAAAGTAAGCAATGTGTTACATGTATCTTGGCTATATGCATCAGAGAAAATGAAGAAAATATAAGAAATGTACCTTCATGCTCATGAGTCCTTCTTGCAAACAGTATGTACATCAGCAAGAAATTCTCATTCACATGACTGTGATGCATATACTTACCTTGTGGTCTTGAGTTGGCTTAGGATGGGATGAACCTGCGTAAACAAGGTTAGATAACACAGATACACCTACTGGCCAGAGCAACCAAGAGAAACCACAAGAGTACCAAGACTGGGATGACATGTAGAGTGAGTACTAAGTACCACATTGGATATAGACATGTCCACAAAGGTAAAGGTGTGCAATAAATTCAAGGATTTCCTTCCCTTAGATGTCTTGCTCCCCTAAATCTAGCATGGGATGCTGGGAGAAGATGGGGAACAGGAAATCAGAGCAAAAACAGAGCTCAAAGGAAATAAACAGAGCTAATGCAAACGAGCAAACATGAACATGTCTTTCCCCTCTTGAAGACATGTGACTTCTCTCCTCTTGAACACCAAGCATCTGGGGTCCTTGATGATTACTCTTTCTTCCCTTGAGTATTCTCTCCCCCTATAGATATGATTAAGCTTTGATGTGATCTCTCTCCCCCCCTTTGACATCAATTTCCAAGAAGGGTTCTTCTGGATTTTTGTCATGATGGGTTTGGTCCTTGAGTCACAGAACAAAGCAGCAAGTTGAATAGGATGTCGGTTGAGGACAAGATTCATTGAGTGGAGCTGGATTAAAAAGAATTCAGAAACAAGTGGCGAGATATTTTTCCTGCAGTGAAATCGGTAGCACCGAGTTTGGTGCTTCGGTGGCACCGAAAGGGTTCGGTTGGACCGACGTAAACTGTTCGGTGTGACCGAGTTCATCGCAGAGAAAACACTTGTCACCTCAGCTCACTAGACAAGTAAGATCACACACGGATTTGCAAGGAATTTAATGCAGAAAGTGCAGAACAGAAAATAAAAGAGAAGAAACTAAAAAGAATCTAGATGAAGTTGAAGAGGGAAACAAATATGCATGAGACAAATGCAAGAGCACAGAAAAGAACACAAGAGAACTTCATCTAGAATTTGGCGGTGACAAAGTCACCTATGTTAGAGTATATTGACTTAGGAGTCAAGTGAGATCACTTGATCTTTGGTCATACTCATCGTTTAAGCTCAAAATGGGGTTACCATTTTTCGTTAAAGCATCTTGATGTATTCACATCTTGTTGAGTTGCTTTATCCCATGACTTGGAGTAAAGCTTCTCTAAGATGGAATAACATACCTTGGGTGGTGGTGTTGATCATGATCATGTAGTTGAACTTGTGTGGGTTGCTCAAGGTTGATGTAGCTCATCAAGAGTTGGGAGCACCACTTGGAGTTTGTGTTCATCTACCTACATGGGTTAGTTTTTGCAAGGAAGATCTCTTGTGTATCCAAAATGACAATCATGATAGAATTTGTCAAAGGATATGTTTGAATGGTTGCGTGCTTCCTTGTCTTCATCCACCATTGTGCAGCGACTTGGTGATATAGAAATTGCTCAAGATGTGAGTGAGTTGCAATCTCATAGATTTCGATTCATCCAAGTACCTACACGGGTTAGATAGCATGCAAGGTGCAAATATATCCAAGACATAAGATAGTCAACATAAAAGAAATATCAAGAATTAGTCATAAGCTCATGCCTTGAATGTATTAAATGGAGTTCCTACTCCAATTTTGAAGCATTAGTGATGTTCAATTCACCTCTTAACCTGCAAAACACTTTTTCATCAAGTGGTTTGGTAAATATATCCGCCAATTGTTTATCGATGCGAACATGCTTAAGATTAATGTCCCCTTTGGCAACATGATCTCGAATGAAATGATGACGAACTTCAATATGCTTAGTTCGATAATGTTGCATGGGATTGTGAGCAATCTTAATAGAACTTTCATTGTCACAAAGTAATGGAACATGTTTCGCATTGATCCCATAATCTTTAAGAGTTTGGGTCATCCAAAGTAATTGAACACAGCATGATCCAGTGGCAATGTATTCCGCTTCGGCAGTGGATAAGGATACCGAGTTTTGTTTCTTGGAGGACCAAGAGACAAGAGATCTACCAAGAAATTGACAAGTACCCTAAGTTGACTTTCTATCAAACTTGACACCGGCATAGTCCGAATCGGAGTAGCCAACAAGATCAAAGGAAGCCCTCTTTGGATACCAAATGCCAAAATTTGGTGTATGGATTAAGTATCTCACTATCCTTTTCACAGCCTTAAGATGACATTCTTTAGGAGCAGCTTGATATCGTGCACACATGCACACACTTAGCATAATATCGGGACGTGAAGCACATAGATATAACAATGAACCAATCATAGAGCGATAAACCTTTTGATCAACCGGTTCACCATCTTTGGTTAAATCAAGATGTCGACTAGTAGGCATGGGTGTAGTCATACCTTTGCATTCTTGCATATTGAACTTCTTGAATAAGTCCTTGGTGTACTTCGTTTGAGATACAAAGGTGCCTTCCTTAGTTTGCTTGATTTGCAAACCGAGAAAGAATTTGAGTTCACTCATCATCAACATCTCAAACTTCTCCGACATTAGCTTTCCAAACTTTTCACTAAAATGAGGGTTAGTTGATCCAAATATAATATCATCGACATAGATTTGGCATACAAATAGTTCTCCATTAACCCTTTTAGTAAAAAGAGTAGAATCTATTTTTCCAATTTCAAAGCCTTTTTCAATAAGAAACTTGGTCAAGCATTTATACCATGCTCTAGGAGCTTGTTTAAGACCATAAAGAGCTTTGTGAAGTTTGTAAACATGATTAGGTTTCTTAGGATTGACAAATCCGGGAGGTTGCTTAACATAAACTTCCTCCTCAATTTCACCATTCAGAAAAGCACTTTTAATGTCCATTTGGTATAAGGTGATATCATGATGATTAGCATAGGCAAGTAAGATGCGAATGGACTCAAGTCTAGCAACGGGGGCATATGTCTCACCATAGTCCATACCTTCGACTTGAGTGTAGACTTGGGCGACTAGGCGTGCTTTGTTGCGGACAACTTGACCATCTTCATCTTGCTTGTTGCGAAACACCCATTTGGTACCAATGATGTTGTGATTGTTGTCGGGCTTTTCAACCAATGTACACACTTGATTTCTCTCAAAGTTGTGTAGCTCTTCATGCATAGCGTTTATCCAATCTGGATCTTCCAATGCTTCATCAACCTTCATAGGCAAAAGTTAGCTAAACGAGTTTTTGAGCGAGTGATTCTCCCGGTTTGGATATCATTGTAGATTTGCTCGACGGGGTGATCTTTAGCAATTCTTGCTCGAACTCGTGAAAGCTTTTGCTTGGATCTTGGTTGAACATCTTCTTCATCTTGTTCTTCTTCTTGGCCTTCTTCATTGTTGACATTGTCATTCTCTTGTCGTGGTGGAGAAGGAGGTTGTTGGCGTTCCTGTAACATCCCAAATTTTCAATTTGGAATGTTATACATTAGATCATCATGCATATCATATTTTATTTTGCTTTTGGTTTTGATCCTAGAAAATCTAAGCAACTCAAGGACCCACGGAGAGAGTTGGGGATTTCGTTATTTACATATTTGAGTTTTCTCAAATTATGTAAACATGATCATTTGATTTTATTTATTTTATCATCAATTATTTCTATTACAAAAATATGAGAGAGAGAATAAAATGACTTTCCAAAAATATAGAAATATTGAGGATTTAATAAAAAAATCAAATAAGATTTATTTTGGAGTTTTTCGGTATTTTTAATTGAATTTAGGAAAAATGCGCGTTTTTCAAAGTTGTAGTTTGGGCCCAGATAAATGTTCACTTTATCGGGCTTGATTTTAGAAACCCGGCAAAATTTATTTCGTGATTTTGGAGTCCGTTTAGTATTTCTTTTTATTTTTCTTCCGAGCGGAATTATTTAAAAAAAACGGAACCGACTACGGGCCGTACTCGGCCAGGACTCCCTGGCCGGGGCCTTTATAAGGCGCCCGAGGCCTGAGCCGAGAGAGAGCCCAGCCGCCACCGCCTAACCCTAGCCCTGCCCCAGCCGCCGCCGCCGCCGGAGCAGCGCGCCGCCCGAGGTTCGTCGCCGCCTTGTTTACCGTGCTGTTTAAAAAAAATTCTGTTCGTCATTTTTCTTTTTCGTCGGATTTTTCGCGGTTATTTTCTGATCGCGATTTCTGATCCGATTTTCGTTTTAGTTTAACTTTTCGCTCGTTTATCGGAATCAGGCGATTCAAGCGCCTGGAGTTTCGTCTCGAAACCCTCTTTCCGAATAATCAACTTAAACATGTTTTTGCTACTGTAAAATTTGCCCTAGATCCAGAGTACTAGAACGAAGTTGTTTTCTTTCGCCGTTTGATTTCTTTTGCTTCGTTCGATTTGATTCTTTTTGCAAACCAGGGTTCTTAAGTTCAACTTTCTGGTTAGATCTTCTATTTGAGTTTTACCTGTGCATTAGATGAGTACTTATTGTATGCTTGTTGTTTGTCTGCGATAGAATACCCGGAGTGCACCGCCTGTTACTTCGAATCTCTAGGTTACGCGGATCATCAGCAAGGCAAGTAACACTTTGATCATACCTTTTCTACAACCCAGTTTTATTGCATTAGATCAATCCTCACACACTACATGATTAGGATCTAATTAAATTGTGGGATGGGAAGTAGATGAGGTAGTACCTATTACCTGTTTATTATCAAACCTTTGGGAGTTACTTCTATGTTTGCTCATGATGCCATGCTATGCTAGTAGACGTGGATTGGGTGAGTGATATCCAAGACAGATGTGACATTGATAATTAAGGGTTTATCTAAGGTGGCAACCTAACACACATCTGGGTGGATTAAGGCACCTGGGGTTTCCAGGACTTGCCTGTTTTTATTTGGACCGCCACCCAGGCCCAAAGGGATCATGAGATTATTCATACTAGAAACTTCTGTGTGCAGCCACAAGCCATTATGGGCTCTGGCATAGTTGACTAAGTTGTGCGAACTCTTACAGGGTAGACTAGCAGATGTAGGGGAAAGTAGGTGTACCAGTCTATCCGTCGTAAGGTGCTAGCGCTTCTGAAAGACTGTGTCTCGGTCATCCATCTTCTCAAACACCCTGTAGTGCGAGAAACCAAACGGAGGCGATCGAGTCTTGTGGGGAAAAGTGCGCAAACCTCTGCAGAGTGTAACAAACTAATCATGGTTAGCCGTGTCCCCGGTTATGGACATCTTGAGTATCTAGTACCTGGATTATCATGTGAATCTCAACATGTTACTCTAAATTAATTTTGTGGGGTTTTAATGATGTTACTTAATTGGGATTGAGAATGCTGTCAACCATTCTCAATGTTTAACAACCACCATGATAGCAATTAATTTTATTCCTTTGAAGTAGGGAAAAATTGGCTTTACGCAAAAACTATAACCATAGAGATTTCCACCAGCCAAATATGCATATAGTATAGCTGTTGCATTCCATTACTCTCTATGTGTTACCTTGCCAGCATATTCCATGTGCTGACCCGTTTTCGGGCTGCAACGTTAATGTTGCAGACTTTTCAGACGACGATTAAGGAGTTTTTAGGTCGTGGTTCTATACTCAGTGATGCCGTTGGAGTTGATGGACTCACTTATCTTCCAAGCCTTGCGTTGTTATCGTTATTAGATGGCCTTAAGCCATATTTATTGTAATAAGTTCTCTTTTGAGACACTCGATGTAATAAGTGTGTGATTGCTACTCTGCTATAAATCCTCCGAGTACTGTGTGGTGTCAGCATTACTGATCCAGGGATGACACCGGAGCACAGAGATCAGACTGTTTGAGGTCTGGTCGCTATAGTTCCTCTTGATGCACTTCCTTGTTTTCTTCATCTTGATGTGTCCCACTTGTGGATGCTTCCGTATCAACTCTTGGTTCTCCTTGTCGTGATGTAGAAGCTTCCACTTGGACGGACGAGGTACTCTCCTTCACCTCCGTTGGACGAATCTTGCCAATAGACAAGTCTTGGATTGCTTCCGGAGGGTCTTTGTCTCCTACATCAATTGGCAATTGCTCTACTTGCGAGACGTTAGATTCATCAAACTTCACATATACCATCTCTTCAACCTTTCGGGTGAAATTATTGTAGACACAGTATGTGTGAGAGTTTGAGCCATAACCAAGTAGAAAACCTTCATGAGACTTAGGAGCAAATTTAGAACGACGATGCATCAAGAATGTAGCACTTTGAGCCGAATACTCGAAAGTATCCAACTTGTGGTTTGTTACCGGTGAGGAGCTCGTATGCCGTCTTGTCGAGTAGCTTGTGAAGATACAAGCGATTTGTTGCATGACAAGCTGTCTCAACCGCTTCCACCCAAAAGTGTTTTGGCGTCTTGTACTCATCAAGCATCGTTCTTGCCATCCCAATAAGAGTCCGGTTCTTCTTCTCAACGACTCCATTTTGTTGAGGTGTGTACGTAGCCGAGAACTCATGTGAAATCCCTTCTTCATCAAGAAAGGTATCCACATTTGCGTTCTTGAACTCCGTTCTGTTGTCGCTTCGAACCTTCTTGATATTCACATCAAATTGATTTTGGGCCTTACTAGCAAAGTTTTTGAAGATCTTTTGGACCTGCGATATGTCATCAAGAAAGAACACCCACGTAAATCTTGAAAAATCATCAACTATAACTAGACCAAAAGAATTTCCACCGAGACTTTTGTAAGCGTTAGGACCAAAAAGATCCATGTGAAGTAGCTCGAGTGGTCTCCTTGTGGTCATGATGTTCTTCATGGGATGCCTTCCTCCAACTTGTTTACCTACTTGACAAGCACTGCAAAGTCTATCCTTATCAAATATAACATCTTTTACTCCAAGGATATGATCACCTTTAATAAGCTTGTCAAGGTTTCGCATACCAACATGACCTAATCGTCTATGCCATAACCAACCTTTAGAGGATTTAGCAATTAAGCAAGTTCTAGGTTGAGCCTTTTTAGTGAAATCAACAATGTAAAGATCACCTCTACGTATACCAGTAAAGACCATTTTACGATTGTCTCTACGAAACACTTGGCAATCTACTTCAGTGAATAGAACATTGAAACTGAAATCAGCAAGTCTAGATACTGAAAGTAATTTGTACCCAAGAGATTCAACGAGCATGACATTTTGTATGGAGCTATCATGTGAGATGGCCACCTTACCGAGGCCAACCACCTTACCCTTTGAGTTATCACCAAAGGTGACATATTTTCGAGGGCCGTCGTTTTCAGCAAGCTCACGAAACATATCTTTATCTCCGGTCATATGATCAGTACATCCACTATCGAGAACCCATTCCTTTCCTCCGGCCATGTAGCCGCGAAGATTTGCCATAAGACCAAAGTGTCTCATCGCATCATCAAGGTCATAGTCACTATCATCATCATCATCCTCATCAGAGTATCCATGTTCAACATCATCTTGTGATTGATCAATTCCTAGAGAGGGTAATTCATTAGATAAATGATCATCATCATCTTGTGGTTTATGAATTCTAATAGCTTTGGAAATGATATTGCTAATGATTCCAACATCTCCTTTGGCACTCGTAAGCTCAAATAAGCAGTCACCAAAATTGGGATCCTTGGAATTCATCTTAATCAAGGCAATGGATTTATGGAGAATTTCATCTAGATCTTTCAAGGAATAATTTGGAAAGAGTTCCTCAAGAAATTTCCATATGGTGTAGGCACACTTAAGAGTAGGCAAACATCCAATCAAATTTCTAGGCAAGCCTCTAGTGATAAGATTAATAGTTCTAAGGTTGCGGATCATGTCAATAGACTCATCAAGGGTAGGATGCAAAGGATCAACATGAGGTGCACAAGGGCTAGCAATGTACTTGTTCAAATTATATTCATTGAAAATCTCAAGCATTTCATTTTTCCACTCATGAAAATATTCTCCATCAAGAATAGGCACTCTACGTCTAAGACTCCCCAAAGTAGACTCATCCATCTTCCTCCAATAGTGTTTAAAACAAGGCAATGAAGACCAAAGCTCTGATACCAATTGAAAGGATCGAGAAGAGGTGTCTAGAGGGGGGTGATTAGACACTAGGTGCTAGAAGTTGCAGTTTTTAAATTCTTTAGGTTGAAGTGGATTTTGGCACAAGTTTAACAAACACAATACATATCAAGCAAGCATGCAAAGAGTGTATGAGCAGCGAAAAGTAAAGCATGCAGCTTGCAAGAATGTAAAGAGAAGGGTTTGGAAGATTCAAACACATTGGAGACACGGATGTTTTTGTCATAGTTCCGATAGGTGGTGCTATCGTACATCCATGTTGATGGAGACTTCAACCCACGAAGGGTAACGGTTGCGCGAGTCCACGGAGGGCTCCACCCACGAAGGGTCCACGAAGAAGCAACCTTGTCTATCCCACCATGGTCATCGCCCACGAAGGACTTGCCTCACTAGCGGTAGATCTTCACGAAGTAGGCGATCTCCTTGCCCTTACAAACTCCTTGGTTTAACTCCATAATCTTGTCGGAGGCTCCCAAGTGACACCTAACCAATCTAGGAGACACCACTCTCCAAGAAGTAACAAATAATGTGTTGATGATGAACTCCTTACTCTTGTGCTTTAAATGATAGTCTCCCCAACACTCAACTCTCTCTCACATGATATGGATTTGGTGAAAAGAAGATTTGAGTGGAAAGCAACTTGGGAAGGCTAGAGATCAAGATTCATATGGTAGGAATGGAATATCTTGGTCTCAACACAAGTGTAGGTGGTTCTCTCTCAGAAAATATAGGTTGGAAGTGTAGGTTTGTTCTGATGGCTCTCTCTACGAATGAAGAGGAGGTGGAGGGGTATATATAGCCTCCACACAAAATCTAACCGTTACACATAACTTTCCAAACTCGGTGGGACCGAATGGTTAAACTCGGTCGGACTGATTCAGGAAAGCTAGTGACTGTTAGGGTTTTCGGTGGGACCGACATGCAACTCGATAGGACCGATATGATTAGGGTTAGGGCATAACGTAATCTCGGTGAGACCGATTACACAAACTCGGTGAGACCGATTTTGGTAATAAACTAACCAGAGAGTTGGTCAGGTAAACTCGGTGGGACCGATCGTTCATTCCGGTGAGATCGAAATGTTACAAAAGGGAACCAGAGAGTTTACATTGCAGTTTCGATGGGACCGAACGCAAGTTTCGGTGAGACCGAGATCCCTATCGGTGAGACCGATTTGCCTAGGGTTTGTGGCAGTGGCTATAACATTTGAAACTCGGTGGCGCCGGATAGAAATAATCGGTGGGGCCGAGTTTGACTTTTGGTTTAAGGCATATGTGGATGTGAGAAAGTAGTTGAGGGTTTTGGAGCATATCACTAAGCATTTTGAGCAAGACCCTCATTAAGCAACACCTCGTCCCTCCTTAATAGTATTGGCTTTTCCTATAGACTCAATGTGATCTTGAATCACTAAAATGGAAAATATAGTCTTAAGCTTTGAGCTTGAGCCAATTTTTTGTCCTTAGCATCTTGAAGGAGTTTCACATCCTCTAGTCCATGCCACTTCACTGTTGAACTTATCTGAAACATACTAGATAAAAATGTTAGTCCAACAAGAGATATGTTGGCATTAATTACCAAAACCACCTAGGGACACTTGTGCTTTCACCCAGGCTCAACATATAAATAGAGGGGCAGGGCTAGCACACAAGGCATCAAGATTCACCAAGCCGTGTGCCGACAACCCCGTCCCCTCTAGTTTATCCTCCGTCTAGTTTCTGTAGTGTTTGGCGAAGTCCTGCGGAGATTGCTCTTCATCACCAACCGTCACCACGCCGTCGTGCTGCCGAAACTGATCTACTACTTCGTCCCTCTTGCTGGATAAAAAGGCAAGGACGTCATCGAGCTGAACGCGGAGATGCCGTACGTTCGATACTTGATCGGGACAGATCATGAAGGTGTACGACTACATCAACCGCGTTGATAAACGCTTCCACTTACGACTTACGAGGGTACGTAGACATACTCTCCGCTCGTTGCTATGCATCTCCATGAATAGATCATTATGTGTGCGTAGATTTTTTTTCCATGCAACGATTTTCAACAACTTTGATGAATATTGACCAGTTTGCACAAAGTTAGTTCAGTTAATTTAAATGGGGTTGAAATGTACGCTGACGGCGTTGGATGGTGGCCTCTCGGGAGGTAGTACAGTACTACTTGTATTGGAATTTAGGCCATTCAAACGGGTCGTCATGCCTGGATACATCCTCGCTGCAGAAGTGCCACGTTTTGCGCTTGGAAGAGCCAGAGCGAGACATGCGGGCACGTGATGAGAGCCAAGATCCCACCAGTAGTCTCTAGTTTTCAGTGGTCACATCCGGGGTTTCTCTGTTAACTTGCGCCAACTAATTTACTTCCTAATCCGGCCGTCAGTGGTCAGGGCGACAGTGATCGAGCACAGCACAGCACAGGGCGTGATTACTTATTTAACGGTGCTGATCGCCGATTATTATTATAACGCGGTGACGCGACGGCTTTTCTGGGGCGCCGTAACGGGGTCGGGGTCCCATACGTACCTGTACGATTTCAAACGCGGTGGTAAAATACTCCTGCTAGTAGTGCAGCTCACGCGCCCGGCTTTGTAGGGGCAGTTGGGACGACGACGATGAGATCCACCGAATCTTTTTGAACTTTCAGACAGGCATGCCAGAGGCACCCACACTCGCTCGCACACCACATACGCGGCCAGAGAGATGATGATGGGAGAGAGAGATAGGGAAAGAGATAAGGAATCTTCGGGCCTACGTCAGGTGACGGCATGGTCGGCGTTTATTCCCCTGACCAGGCTCAGCCCAGTCGTACGCGCCTCCCCTCGGGCCGCGCGCGCGACCACGGGCTTTGCTTTGCTTTGCTGCCTATCCCTATCCCTGCCTGCCTGCCTGCCTGCCTGATTCAAAACTGTCAGGGGACGGACCGGGGCACCACCGTCATTTCCTAGGCCAGGTTATTACAGGCACTAGTGTAGTGGTACTGGACTCTGCATGCGGCGGGGACGGGCGTTTATTAATTTCGAGGCCGCATTAAACATCGTTTTGTTTCGTTGGTGACGTACGCTGCGCTCCTCCACAGTAGTACTCCAGCGGGTACGTACGTAGCCTGAGTAGTACGTACGGCGGCAGCCTGCCGGCTCCGGCACATACCGACCGCCTGCTCCTCCGGCCACGGCCACATGTTGTTGATCAGGTGCGCCGTGCGGGGAAGTGAGGCCAACTTCAGCCCCCTCCCGTCCGGCCACGTCCGTTTGGAACAAAACTGATAGACCCACGGCCCAGCACGCCACACTCTGGACTCATTTTTTCGTTTTGTGTCTGGCCCGATCCATTTCGAGCACAAACATGCGGCCGGTTTGGATCTAGGCGGATAGCAAATGGACGTGCCCCTCGTTCGCATCGGGACCGCGTGACAGGCGGCCACCTACCTTCGACCGTCCAATATAAATGCGCACGCGTGGTCGGCCTCATCTATCATCTGCCCAGGCGCGCGGTAGGCGTCCTTCTTAAATGGAAAGCCGTGAACCGGTTGCAGTCCACGCTCTCACTCCAGTCGTTGCGGCCTCCTTGAAACCCGACGCCCAAACCCTAGCTCTCCCTTCCCCTTCCTCGAGCTCGTCAGCAACCGGCAGCCATGGGGTGGTGGAACACCGGCCGCAAGAGAGCGCACGACCACGAGGCTAGCTCATCCTCGGGTCGCCGCCATCGTGGCGTCAAAGCAGAGGCCGCATCACCCCCACGTGCGCGGGCGTACGCGGGTGCGCGGTATCACGTCGTCGCCGTCGCCTTCGCCCTCTCCGTCGCCACCACCACCTCCTCGCATGACAGAGGAGGAGGAGGAGGAGGAGGAGGAGGCCCGGCTCCTTCAACGTGTCATGGAAGACTCCATGAACACGCACGATAAGCACCAATGGAAGGGCTTCGAGACCATGATTGCTCTCTTTGCGGCCGGCGACGTGGCCGTGCCGGAGTTGGAGATGAGGGAGGAGGTGAAGGAGGAGGTGCTGGAGGAGCAGCCCGTCGCTGCGTTCCACCCGGGCCTGGTGGGCCAGGGGTGGAGCTGGTCGTGCACGGCCGCCGACATGGCCGACGCCGTGGGGCTGTGAACTGGTGCCCTACGCAGGCGCGCTCACCGGAGCGCGAGACATCGCCACGGGGTGAGGTGGTGCATGCACCTCCCGCCTTCCAGAGACCGGCCCACCTCTGCACGCCGCCGCCCTACATCGACCTCATTGGCGACGACGACGACAACGGTGACACATGAGGGGACGGCGACGGGCATGGCATCGATAGGCATGGCAGAAGCGCGCAGGCCATGATTTTCTTTTATGTTTTATGTTAATTATGTCTGTGTGAACTGTGGAACCTGATGGTTCTGTGGCCGTAATGTTTAATCATGTTCTTATGTTTTTACATTTGCGCTTATTTTAATTTTTTCAGGATTTTTTTAGTTTTTGTGATTTTTTAATCACGTCCATCCTGAATATAATTTGAGGTGCGGCCGCGTATTGGATGCACCGACATGGCAACGGCTCAAGCGAACATGAATGACTTTATTATCGCCCTAACAAACAAAAACAGATTAAAACAGACGTCCGTTTAAGATCGTGTGCTGGAGTTGGCCTGAAGGATTTTGAGTGGATTCCGGCCGGTTCCAGCGGACGCCGGCCGAATCAACAAACCATGGATGCGTCCGGCCGGCCCAATCGTCAATCATAGCTCGTGCCTGGGCACGTCGCATGCGCCATCCCTCCTAGTACAAGTACTGCAAGTGCCGCCGCCCCCGGCGCGGTGTGGTTTGATCATGTTGCGTGCATCCACGCAAGGAGGCAGGCAGGCAGACGACGCGAGTCACGAGCAGAGACGAGCCACGAGTGTACGCTACTTGAACGTTGTGGCTCGTGCGCGCATGATTTCGCTGACTTTCTCTATACATTTGTTTGTTTTTTAAATAAATCTTATAAAATTGCTTGGAAGTGGGGAGCTCCTAATTGGCGCTGCGGGCGCCAGTTCCCCTAGCTGACGCCCACGCACCATCTCCCCGTGGGCCGGCCCATATAGGGATGGGTTCGCTCCTGTTGGTTCCTCCGTCGCTGGGTGTTCGCTCCATCGATCGATCGCGCTGGTGGGTGGTTCCGTCGCTGGGTGTTCGCTCCATCGATCGCGTTTACAGGTCCGTACACTTCAGAAAACAGTCAACGGTTGATATTATGAAAAAAAATCGCAAAAAATTGAAAAAAAATGTGAATTCAAAAATGTTCACTGACTTTGAAGAACAGTTCATCATTTTCTAGAAAACGTTCGTGCAATTTTAAGAAAAGTTCATCTAATTTAAAAAAATTCATGCAATTTTTAAAAGAGTTCATCAAACTTTCAAAAAAAAGTTCATCGAATTTTAAAAAAAGTTCATCAAATCTGAAAAAAGTTCATCAAAATTGAAAAAAGTTCATTGGATTTTAAAAAGTTCATCGGATTTGAAGAATAGTTCATTGGATCTGAAAAAAGTTCATCAACATTGAAAAGGAATTCGTCGACTTTGAAAAAAGTTCACGGAAGTTGTAAAAGGTTGAGAAAAAAAAAACCAAAGTGGACTAGACAATAGAAGAAAAGACTGAAGTGTTTTTACACAAATCCGTCCGTGGCCGGGTGGCTAGAGCCTGGCGCTCGCAGCGAAGTAGTTCCTGGTTCGAACCCTCGTTCACGCACCTTTTGACGTTTTCCTAAAAACAGAAAAAAGAAGCAAAACGGGCCGAGCCCAGCTAACGCCGCTGCAGGCGCCTGTTTGCGGAAACAATTAAAACCGGCTTCTGTGGCGCTAAATAGGAAATGCGTTGGAAGTGCGGACATGTGGTGCTAAATGGATGGATGCTTCGACCCGTAGGATATTGGGCCTGCCAATCGAATGAGAAAATTAGGCCCCAATTGATCAAGCTACAATTTTCCACATGGATCAGGCTACTTAATCCAGGGGGAGCGCCAGGTATATCTTGCTTCTAGCGAGGTGGAACGTGTTTCGCGTGAAATAGCCTCGTCACGCACACGCGGAGCCCTGCCTGGGACGGCCCATTGACGGCGCTGTAGCGAATGCGCCTCAAGCAAGCAGGGTGATATCATGTGATGTAAAAAAATGGAACAACTTGATTTCGGAAAATGTTTATCTTTTTACAAGGGGCAAATTTATTTTTGAAAAATGTGATTTAAAAAACATAACATTTCTAAAAACTGAACCATTTCTCCCAACAAGGCAGATAATTTTGAACAATTTCAAGCTTTTCCGGAAATCACGAACAATTTTTGAAGTTCCAATTTTATAAAATAAAAAGAACAAAATTTGACAAATTATGAACAGTTTTTAAAATGAATCTAACAAATTATAAAATTCTAAACATGTTTTGAAGAAACATACAATTTTTAAATTCCCAAATATTGTCTGAATCGGGAAAATTTCTTAAAAAATGATTTTTTTTAAAAAAACAGGAACATTTTTAATTTATGATCAAAACTTGAATCAAGGAAATATTTTCTAAATTCCTGAACATTTTTTGAAATGTCATCATGTTTGAAATACTGTACATATTTTAAAATGACATTTTTTTCAAATTCTAAAGAGTATTTGATTTCTTAACTAGTTTTAAATAGAAATCATCTTTAAAAGTAAAATAAAAAATATAGAAAAGACATGGAAACGAAAATAAAAAAAAAGAAAAATAAAAATGAGGACCAAAAAGAAAGAAAAGTAAAAAGAACACACAAAGAAAGCGAAAAAAAAAGGAAAAATTCCGGCCCAGTGGGGGCATCCCTGTGCATTGTTGCGACGGTTTGCCGTAAATTTCTCACAAAATGAAAAGGATAGTTTGCAGCAATGTGTGGCAAAATAGGGGTTTTTTTGAAGGAGTTCTGGTCAGAATGATTTCCCTCTTCCCTCGTTTCTGCGTCGTTGATTTTTTTTCATTCGCCAACTTCTGGTTCGCTTGTGTTGTTCTTTTGTTCAGCCCGGTTTTTTTCTGTTTTTTCCTCTTCCATTTGCTTGTCTTTGTTTCTTTCACGATTTTCCCTGGTTTTTATGTTTTCTTCGCTTTTTTATTTGTTTTCTTTGTTTCATAGGTTCCATTGTTTCTTTCTCGGTTCTCACTCAGGGTTTTCCCTTTATTTTTTCTGTGTTTTTATTCGGTTTTGTGTTAGTTTTTGGTTTTCTTTCGTTTTCATTATTTCCTTCTTGGTTTTCACCGTATCCGTTGTATTTCATTGGTTGTCCTTTTTATTTTGGGTTTTATATGTTTTTATTGATTTTCTTCGTTTCTCTTGGTTTCTTTTTCAGTTTTCATCGACTATTTTTTGCTCAGCATGGTAAACTTTTATACCGTACACAATGTGCATATTATTTGTACACTTGGTACATTTTATGGATACTAGTTGAATATTTTTTAAATATGTAATGTACATTATTTTCTTAATACATGCTTTTAACACTTTTTTCAATACATGACAAAACAATTTTTTAAATATACCATGAACATTTTTTAATGGCAATATGTTTTCACACACAAATGTACACTTTTTTGTATAAACAGGAACATTTTTATATGCATATTAACATTTTAAATAGATGTTTTCGATGTCTATTTTACTCAATGTACGTTGTACGTTTTTGGTACACAAGAGGAACATTTTAATACATTTTTATCATCTCTAGACTACATGATTAACATTTTATAAAATATATTTTGATGCCTATTTTTTTCATACGGATTGCACATTTTTGTATACAGTATGAACCTCTTTTTATACTTGTTAAACATTTTTAAAATAAATACTTCACTTTTTTTAGATATATTTTTGCTGCCTACTTTTTACGTAAAAAATTACATTTTCCGTATACATGTGAAAAAATAATCTCAAACACGTTAAAAAATCACATACAAGAATAACATTTGTTTTCATATTTATTTTTTTGATGTCTATTTTCTTCATACAAATTGTACATTTTTGAAACATAAGAAACCTTTTTCTTATGGATGTTTAAGAATTTTTAAGTACATGGTTAATCATTTTTTTCAAATATATATTTTGATGTATATATTTTTTACATGATTAAAATTATCAAATGCATGATTGACGTTTTTTCATAAACCTTGTACATTTTTGTTATACACCTAACATTTTTTCATATGCATTGTTCATTTTTCATATATTATGGAAACATTTTCAAAATATTGTATAAGCACCCTCGCAAAAAATATATTGTATAATCATTTGTCGAAAAACACAAGAACAATTTTCATTGTCACAATGGTTATTATAGCTATTATTTTAAAAAAAAAATTGCGCAAACAAATTGTTATAATGTGTTAATATTTTTTAAATTTTTCAGTAAATTTACTTTTTGAAATATAGTTATTTTAAATACTTTCTAAAATATGAGAAAAAAAGAATCAAAAAAGAATGAACGACAAAAGCCACCCAGTCATGGCTTACCTACGCACTGCAGGGCTAGCCGCGAGCGACCGAGGTGCGGAAGTTTCTGGCCCAAGCCTATGTATTGTGCGACTGAAGCGAGCGCTCCTTCCAACTCGTGTCAAGCTACACGTAGTTTTGTTTTACTTTATTCCGGGCCTGCTGCCTCACCACTCAATCTTAGCTAGCTGATGGGATAATAGACCCAGTTTAATGCAGATGATTCACTTAAACTGTTGGAAAGGGTGGAAAATATGGCCTGACAAACATTAAATGTTCATTTCGGGAGCCCCTATTGGATGCTCGGTGCGCCCAATAGGGTCATGACGCACACGGAGATAGTCGACTGGACCAGCCCATGGGCAGATACCGTCCCGCGACGGGTTTCCTATAGGACACGGGATAGTGCAGCAGCAGGTATTGTACCATGCAAGGTACTGTAGCAACACCTAAAAAAGGCAAGTGAAATAGGCGGAAAGTAAAAAAAAACTTTAAGAAAACCAGCTATTTAATCAAGAACATTTTTTGAAAACACGAATAAATTTTAAAGAATAAAATATTTATTCGAAATTTGTGAGCATTTTTTAACATTGAAGTTTTGTTGAAATTTCTGCGCATTTCTATAAAATTCTGAACGAATTTCGAAATTAAAAAGATTTTTTTAAAAAATGAACCATTTTTTAAAAATCAGCTATTTTTTAAAAATGTTAAAACAATTTGAATCGCAAAAATGCTCATTCAATTTAAAAGTTATTTTAAAAAATGAACAAAATTTAAATCAGCTATTCTATAAAATTCTGAACGAATTTCGAAATTAAAAAGATTTTTTTTAAATGAACCAAATTTGAAAAATGAACATTTTTTTGTTCATTGAATCGCAAAAATGCTCATTCAATTTAAAGTTTATTCATAGAATTCAAAATTTGTTCAACGGGATTTAAAAACTGTTCATAAAAATTCAAAAACAATACATCATATCCAAAATTTGTTCATCAAATTCTAAATTTATTCATCATTTCAAAATAAGTTCATCAAATCCAAATTTTTTCATTGATTTGAAAAAAATAGTAAATTCAAAATTTGTCCATACATGTTTTTTTCAAAAAAAAAATTCATCTGACTGAAAAATGTTCATCATATTCAACATTTGTTTACCATAATGTTCACCAAATTCAAAAAATGTTTATCAAACATTCAAATTCACTAGCATTTTTTGAAATAATGAATATTTTTCGAAATCATGAACATTGTGTCAAATTCGTGAACAATATTTGAATTCAGGAACATTTTTTGGCTCAACGAACTTTTTTGAAATTCACATTTTTTTTAAATTTTGGAAAGTGTTCGAAATCCCAAATTATTTTAAAAATAAAAATAAAACAATTTGAATCGCAAAAATGCTCATTCAATTTAAAAGTTATTTTAAAAATGAACAAAATTTAAATCAGCTATTCTATAAAATTCTGAACGAATTTCGAAATTAAAAAGATTTTTTTTAAAAATGAACCAAATTTGAAAAATGAACATTTTTTTGTTCATTGAATCGCAAAAATGCTCATTCAATTTAAAGTTTATTCATAGAATTCAAAATTTGTTCAACGGGATTTAAAAACTGTTCATAAAAATTCAAAAACAATACATCATATCCAAATTTGTTCATCAAATTCTAAATTTATTCATCATTTCAAAATAAGTTCATCAAATCCAAAAAATTTCATCGATTTGAAAAAAATAGAAAATTCAAAATTTGTCCATACATGTTTTTTTCAAAAAAAAAAATTCATCTGACTGAAAAATGTTCATCATATTCAACATTTGTTTACCATAATGTTCACCAAATTCAAAAAATGTTTATCAAACATTCAAATTCACTAGCATTTTTTGAAATAATGAATATTTTTCGAAATCATGAACATTGTGTCAAATTCGTGAACAATATTTGAATTCAGGAACATTTTTTGGCTCAACGAACTTTTTTGAAATTCACATTGTTTTTAAATTTTGGAAAGTGTTCGAAATCCCAAATTATTTTAAAAATAAAAATGAAACAAGATAGGGGGCTTCCCGTTGCCACTCATGGGCCGGCCAAATGGGCGCGCGAGGGCAGATGGCGCTCCCAAGATTCGATCTCAAGCCATTGCCGCCCTATACTAGTGTTCCTAACCACTAGAACAACTTGCCTATTGTGAATGATAACAGCGCCGACACTATAAGGACGTGCAGCTGCGCTATTTCTTGCATGTATACTATATCACTTAATTTCTGAATTATTTACAAAAAACATCGTGAATTTGAATAAATTCATCGTTTTAGAAAAAGAGTTCGCAAAAACTGAAAAAAACTCAACAATTTTGAAAAAAGTTCATCAAATTTTAAAAAAGTTCATCTGACTTCAAAGTTCAATTAATTTGGAAAAGTTCATCAAGTTAACAAAAGGTTTATCAATTTTGAAAAAAATTCACTGTTATGAAAATAAGTTCACGATTTTGAAAAAAAGTTCACTGTTTTGAGAAAAGTTCATCGATTTTGACGTAAAAGTTCATCAACTAGAAAGAAGTTTATCAATTTTGAAAAAAGTTCACCGTTATGAAAAAAGTTCACCGTTTTGTAAAAAAGTTCATCGATTTGAAAATAGTTCATCGGTTTTGAAGAAAAAGTTCATCAATTAGAAAGAAGTTTTATCAATTTTGAAAAAAGCTCATAGATTTGAAAAATGTTTCATCAATTTAAAAAAAGTTCATCGACTTGAAATAAAGTTCACGAAAATAGTTCATCGATTTTGAAGAAAAAATCATCGACTTTGAAAAAAATGCATCAATTTCGAAAAAGTTCATTGATTTTAAATAAAAGTTCATCAATCTGAAAATAGTTCATAGAATTTGAAAAAAAAATCACGCATTTGAAAAAGAAATACAGAATGGGAAAAAGAAAAAAGAAAAAAAAAGAAAAAGAGAAAAAAACTGTTGCAAAAAAAACGGTTCCCAAAAGTGGGGGATTCGGCGCCCGTGACAAAGAATAAGTCAAACATGACATTACTGACACATATCTAGGCTTATGGTAGTGGTTGGTGCGCTGCTCTTTGAACCTAGAGATCCTAGGTTCGAACCCTGCCTCAGACACCGTATTTTGCTTTGACTCAGTTTGAACAGAATTAAAAAAAAGACAATGGGCCGGCCCGACGCAGCAGGGGGGTGTGCGCCCGATTGCATAATGTACTGTAACGGGCGTAGCGGGCGCCCTTTAGGATTTGCCCATAGGAGGACCCCTCCTATTTGTCGGCGTTCTGGAACAGAATGTCGGAGTTTCCCGCAGAGTGCCGAAGTAATGGGCTGGCCCACGTAGCGCACCCCGTGACGCGCAAAACAAGCAAGGGAAAACGCCACGTATTAGAAGGGAGGATTCAAACCAGATCCAACTCCCATCGACCACATCCCCGCGCACATCTCAGGGAACCCTAATACATGCACCCTCTCGTTTAGGGTTTTTGTCCTCCGGCGGCGATCTCATCGCCGCTGTGAGTTTTTACCTTGCAGTCGGTCCTTTTCCTGCTTGCGCACACCTTGCTGGTCTGCTGCGGGGAGAGTAGGATCGGTGTGTCTTCCCTTTTTCCCATGGAGCGGCTGTTGGGTCCCAAACCCTAGATGGCGACTTCGGAAGGCGGCTCATCGACGGCCGATTGGACTGGCAAGAACTTGGAGGAGATGATGTAGCACCTTGATCTGAAGGATGAGGAGCTGGATGACGTGGTCATAGGCGAGGAGGAGTTGAGGAAATTTGAGGCAGAGGCTTGCTGGATGGGAATCGGGAAGCTGAACACGACGAGACATTTTAGTTCCACCGTGATGTTTGAGACCCTGAAATCGGTTTGGGGGCTAGCGCAGGTGCCGAAGTTCAGAGAGGCAGGAGATAATTTGTTTGTGTTTCAGATGTTCTGCTTGGGAGACTGGAAGAAGGTCGTCCATGGCGGCCCGTGGCTGTTCAAGGGGATGGGCCTTCTGATTGAGGACTATGATGGCAAGACAGAACCGGAGTCGGTGGTCTTCGATGGCTTGTACGTGTGGGCTCAAATTCACAATATCCCTGAATTGTATCGCAAAACAGAAGTTGTTGATCAACTCGCTCGCCGTATTGGCAGGGTGAAGGAGGTGGTACTTTCTCCGAAGCTTTACTATGAGGGAGACTATGTCAGGGTGCGCGCAAGGGTGATGGTTGATAAGCCTCTGACTAGGGTTACGCCATTAAATGTCACAGGGGAGGGGCATCGTTTCCTCCCAGTAAAATATGAGAAGATCCCCTACTTTTGTCAGGTTTGCGGCATCATGGGGCACAACCATGAAGAGTGTGGAGATGGGGTGTGGGAACCCAAACAGAGGCAGTTTGGAAGCTGGATGTTGGCCCAACGCAAGGAAGTGGCACCTGAGCAACAGCAGTATGGTCGCTCTACTCGCGGGGGTTGGTCCTAGGGCCGTGGCAGAGCCGGGGCTGAGCGTGGTAGAGCCCCACAAAGGGAACAAGATGGTCCGTGGAAGAGGTCATCCCAGGATGCTGGTTTTGAAGATGGAGAGGACATTGGGCCAGAGGTAACCAGCCCTTTGAAACCTGGTACTGATCTTGGTTCTGTACCGGGTGAGGAGCCAGCGGCTAGGCGTAATCTGGATGGTGCCCTTATTGCAAGTACCAATATGCCCAAGGAGAGAAACAACAGGGGGTCAAAACACGATCATCTATGATCAAAGCCAAGTGCAGACGCTGGTAGGGAAGGGAGCTGATCCTATACTTGCTGTTACGTCTGATACACCACCGCCTCCACCAGTGTACGTGTCTCCGAGGGAGTTAAAGAAAGCAAAAAAGGGTTCCTCACCGACGAAGGAAAACAAGATGGCGTCATTGGCGGGCTCCGAGCCAGGGCTCCGCCAGGCACAATGAAAACGCTATGCTGGAACTGTCGCGGGATTGGCGACCCCGCGATGGTCAGAGAACTCCACGATCTCGTGGAGAGGAGTACGTCGTCGATTCTTTGTTTAGTTGAAACTCAACTACCGAAGAATTGTGTTGAAGGTCTTCGTTTTTCGCTAGGTTTTGATTTCAGTTTTGGAGTCGGTAGTTCTGGCCACAGTGGCGGCATTTGTATCTTTTGGAAAAAATCGTTGGATGTTTCAATAAAGAACTTTTCTTGGTATCATGTGGATGCATGGGTCAGGGAGCCGTTGAAGGAACAATGGCGGCTCTCTTGTCTATGGCGAAGCAAACAGAAGCCTCCGCTATAAAACTTGGGATATGATGAAGTGGTCGAGAGGAGAAAACACTTTGCCGTGGCTGTGCATTGGTGACTTCAATCAAATTCTCAGAAAAGAAGAGCATATGGGGCCAAATGAGAGAGACAGTGCACAAATGGAGGCTTTCCGGGAGGCAACGGATGTTTGTGCCCTAGCGGACTTGGGATACAGGGGGCTGGATTGGACTTGGGAGAAGAAAGTCTCAGGTGGTCATTATTGTCGAGTTCGTCTTGATAGAGCGCTGGCATCGGCTTCTTGGTCCGCTCTATTCCCTTTTGCCAGCTTAGAGCATCTCACGGCAATCAAGTCGGATCACTCTCCAATTCTTCTGGAGACTGACCAAGTCAATGAGAGTGTTTGGGCAGCCCAGCGGCCCTTCCGGTATGAATGTATGTGGGAACGAGATGACCGGTTTGGTGTTGTTCTGGAAAGTGCGTGGAAAGCAAAGGACAGGGCGCGGACAGTTTCAGATTTTTTTTGGAAAGCTGGCTAGTGTGGCTACAGAGCTACAGAAGTGGGGGCGGCATACTTTTGGGTCGGTTCGATCCGAGCTTAGACGACTCCGTAAGAGGCTCGAGGATCTACGAGCTGCACCAATGCGCGTCGGACCAAACACGGAAGAGGAGGAAGTTGAAGCTCGGATGGTCGAGCTGTGTTGCAGAGAAGAGATTATGTGGCGACCAAGGGCCCGTGTACAATGGCTCTCGGAAGGGGACAATAATACTAAAAATTTTCATAAAAAAGCTAGTGCAAGAAAAGCCAAGAATCGCATTATGGAGCTCCAGAGAGCTAATGGTTCTATGAGAATTTGTATGCTTCAGAAAACACTACAGGCATGGAAGAAGTCCTCTCTCATATACCGGTGAAAGTTGATGGTCAAATGAATAGCATGTTGAACGCACCTTATAGGAAGGAAGAGGTGAAATCTGCACTCTTCCAAATGTTCCCGACAAAGGCCCCGGGGCCTGATGGTTTTCCCGCTCACTTTTTTCAGTGACACTGGGACTTATGTGGTGACGAGGTAACCGATATGGTGCTGCATGTTCTGAGTGGTGATGATTCGCCGGAGGAGATAAACAAAACGTTCATCGTTCTAATTCCCAAGATTGCTAGTCCAAAAAATTTAGCACAGTTCAGACCGATAAGCCTCTACAATGTGATCTTCAAGATTGCATCAAAGGTATTGGCTAACCGGCTCAAACTCATTCTCCCCGACATCATATTAGAGGAACATATTTTATCTCTGCTTATGAGTGCCTACATTACAATCGTACCTGGTCACCTAATCACTGACAATTTTATCTCTGCTTATGAGTGCCTACATTACATGAAAACTAGGAAGTTGAAGGGAAACATATTTTGTGCTCTAAAACTTGATATGATGAAGGCCTACGACAGACTCAAGTGGCCATATTTGAAGGCAGTAATGCTGAAGCTAGGGTTCAGTCCTCGGTTCACCGATACTATCATGAGGTGTGTGACCTCGGTATCTTTTCCAGTCATGTTTAATGGAGGTAAGCTGGAGGAATTCAAGCCAGCAAGGGGCTTAAGGCAGGGTGACCCCAATTCGCCCTATCTGTTTCTGTTGGCGGCAGAAGGCCTCTCGTCCTTGCTGAAATCTTCGGTCCCAGGGGAGATTATCAATGGCATTCAGGTAGCTCCAAATGCTCCACGTGTCAATCATCTCCTTTTTGCTGATGATAGTTTGCTCTTTTTCGACGCTACACCTGAGATGGCAACACGGGTCAATGATTTGCTTCAGAGATATTGCAATGCGTCGGGACAACGTATTAATAAAGACAAGTCGTCAATCTTCTTCAGCAAGGGGTGTTCTGAGGACTTGAGGAAAGAAGTTATGCAAGTCTTGGATGTAAATAAGGAACAACTATCCGAGAAGTACCTCGGGCTCCCTTCGGACGTCGGTAGAGCAAAGGAGGGATCCTTCAAGTATCTAAAGGATAGGATTTGGAAACATGTTCAAGGGTGGATGGAAAAGATCCTTTCAGTGGGTGGCAAAGAAGTCCTTATAAAATCGGTGGCGCAAGCGATACCCACCTATTTGATGGCGTGCTTCAAGTTACCAAGGGGTCTATGCCAACATATTAACGGCTTGCTCCGGAAGTTCTGGTGGGGTTCTAAGAAGGGAGAAAGAAAAACCGCATGGGTCTCGTGGGAGGTTATGACACAACCAAAATTTATGGGAGGTATGGGCTTTCGTGACATCGAGCTGTTTAATTTAGCCCTACTTGCCCGCCAAGCCTGGCGCCTACTGCAACATCCTGACTCGCTAAGTGCACGCATACTAAAGGCAGTATATTATCCCGTGTGTACCGTTCTGGAAGCCGAGTTGGGAAGCAATCTGTCCCAAGTCTGGCGTTCCATACATGAAGGGTGTGACACCCTTAAGTTGGGAATCATCAAAAGGATAGGGACGGGAAGCGAGACAAGCATATGGCATGACAACTGGATACCGTGAGATCATAAACTACGGCCGGTTTGCCCAAAGTCTCCAAACCCCCCGCAACTGGTGTCGGAGTTGCTCGACCACACTAATGCGGGCTGGAACATTCCTGTACTGGATGAGCATTTTTATGCAATGGACAAGGAAGCAATACTGAATATCCCCCTGAGTACATGAGTTCAAGCCGATTTCTGGGCATGGCACTATGATAGAAGAGGTATTTTCTCAGTATGGTCGGCGTACCGTTTACTGGCGGCTACAAAGCAACAGAGAACGGATTGGTTGGAGCATGTTCCGGGACACTCACATTCGGAAGAAGATAAGAAGTCTTGGTGCAAACTTTGGAAATTGAGCATACCATCCAAAATCAAAATTTTTGCGTGGAGGCTAGCCAAGACATCGATCCCAACCGGTGAAGTTAGGAATCACAGGAAGATGGCAGATTTGCCGGCTTGCCCTTTATGCCAAGCGGCAGTAGATACTTGGAGACATTCTCTGTTGGATTGCCATATGTCACGGTGTGTTTGGGCTTTGGCCGATGAGGAATCGACAGAAGTGATGATCTCCAATAGATCCGAGGATGCTCGATTATGGTTGTTCTGGCTTCTGGATACTTTAGCAGAGCAGCAAGTTATTCATATTTTGATCACCATGTGGGCCATATGGTGGGCGCGACGCCGTGCTATCCATGATGAGCAGTTCCAAAGTCCCTTGAGCACTTCGGTTTTTGTTAAGAATTTTCTGGTGGAGCTTGATTGTATGGCGGTGAACAAGTCACATCTAAAGGACTTGCATGCGAAGCCAAGGGATATGCATGTAACAAGGGAGAATCCAAGGACCGGAATGTCACCACCAGTTTGGCTACCCCCAACCAACGAAGAAGCAAAGCTAAATGCAGATGGGGCCGTGTCCAGATCTGGTAACAGAGGCGCAACAGCTGTGATATGCCGTGACAGAGCGGGTCTGTTTCTGGGAGCTTCGGCAAGAGTTTTTGACGGTCTCACTGATCCGCCCTCCTTGGAAGCACAAGAATGCAATGAAGCCCTGGTGTTGGCGACGGATCTCAATCTCAAGTCTGTTTGCGTGGCGTCGGACTGTGCCACCGTGATCTCTTTGATCGGCGTGGAAGTTCCTTGTCAGTTCGCTTCGGTCTTGAGTGAGATAAACCATAGGGCTAGAAATTTCCCTAATATCCGTTTTGTTCATGAGAATAGAAAGCATAATTTTGAAGCGCATGCTCTTGCAAAAGTTGCGGTTTCTTTGTCTCTCAGGCGTCACCTGTGGCTTGTTAATACGCCCGACATCATCTATATCCCTATGAACATCCAGATTTAATAAAGGTTACATATGTTCAAAAAAAAGAAGGGAGGATTCAAACGCGCGACGCGTGACTCCTGACTTTGTGTCCCAAGCCGCTTGAGCTGATGACTCTTGATTACTATGCAGCGCAAGCTTTTAAGAACCATTTTCAATGGCATAATATTCCTAAAAAAGTTGGGCGCGAGAGGAATTGAACTCCACACATCCAGGCAGTAAGGACAAGTACACAACCGGTGGAACACAAGATAATTTTTGTATGAAAATGCGGCACGGTTTAAAAGAACTACGAAGGAGACGACGTATCTAAATATTTTAGGCAATTTCAAACGCAATTTGTTAAGAAAGAGAATATTTATTTAATAAAAAACATTTCAAATTTCAAATTTATTTGAAAAAGCGAACATTCTATGGAAAATTCACATACAACAAAAACACATAGCGTGGATTTTTTTCAAACTTTTCAGAAGGTTCCGGCATCTCAGTTTTTTGTGCCTTTTCTTTCATGTGTTTCAGCTACCTAATTTATAGTGTTTTCCCCGGTTTACTTTTAAATTTCTATTCATTTTCCTTTTTTGTTTATTATTTTTAAAGTTCAAGCATATTTTTGAATTCGTGAACTTTTTCCAAACTTGTGAACATTTTATAAAATCCATGAACTATTTCAAACTCATGAACTTTTATTAAAGTTTGTGCTCTTTCCAAATTCATGAAAAAATCATAATTCCTGCACTATTTTCAAATTCTTGAACACTTTTTATCCGGGAATATATTTTTATGCACAAGCATTTTTAAAATTCATGAACTATTTAAAAATTAATAGACATTTTTTTAAATGAACATTTTTTACCATATATTTTTATGTACAAAAACATATGATGATTTTTCTTCAACATGTTTCACTTGCGAGGGCGCGAACAGATACCGAGGCCGAGCGAGCGAGCGTAGAGAAGTGAGCTATCCAGAGGCTAGAGAGGGGGCGCCTAATGGGTCGCATGCCCCAACGTGTCTTTGCGAACATTAAATCACAGATCCGGCGTATTAAGCGCCCAATATGAGCTCTTGAAAACCCTTTTTGACATTTGTTGGTTCAAATAGGTGGGAGCTCCTATTGGGAAAATCCTATCTGCCGCATGTTGACGCTCAAAAGTGGCACAATCATAAAAATTGCTTAAAGCTATGTCAAAATCAATTCAAACTTATGATTGTAAGTCACCATGGGATGTCTCTCTTCGAGAAGATCGAGATTGATATGAAGATGCTCCGAAACGGAGCTCGGATGCAAAAGTTATGACAAATTCAGAGATGCTCATATTGACATCAGATTATAAAATGGCCAGAAACTCAATTAACATGGCCTCATATGGAAAAAGTTTCAACGTGAAAGTTGTGCGTCTCATCGAAACGGTTGATTTTGATATAAAGACCGTCTTAATCCGTCTTCGTGTGCAACTTGTGGATCCAAAACAAAGTCAAAAACAGAAACTGCAGAGTCATTTCAGACCGACCGAGTTGATTTGACTCAGTGAGACCGAGTTGGTCCGAAAAATTACAGAAGGTTGGCAACGTTCACTCGGTGGGACCGAAGAAAACCACTCGGTGGCTCCGAGTTGATCCAGAAAATTGCCAAAGATTCCTATCCGAGTTAGGTTGGGTTTTTTGATGTTTTGGACGGGATTTTTAGTGCTTTTCTTGTACGGGAAGTCCAGCCGCCTCATAAATAGATGAGAGGTGAAGGCCGATTAAACAACACACAATCTACTAATTTTTCGTGTTCATTATCCCTCACCCTTGTATCTTTCTTCTCGTTCTTCGTTTGCAGGGCGGGGAACCTCGAGGCCCTAGGGGCGATCAGGTCGACCTAGGGCAGCCCATAGCGCGTGCCCTGACGAGGTCCCTCCCGGATGTGTTGGCTTTCGGGTCTATGAAAGCGCCCATCCGTTTGCTTGCGTACGGCGCTTCCGGACGGGCCTCCTTCGACTTGAGCTACGGTGCATCACCCTCAACATTGGAGGTACACGGTGACGTGTTCGTGTGCGAACACACTTTTTGGCGACTCCGCGGGGACGAAACTTTGAACGGTCTCCGTCCCGTTCTTGCTACGAAGAGATCGTCATCTAGGATTTGCAAAAAGGTAATATGAATACCCAATTCACTTATGTAGATGCAAATAATGCATATGTTGTTGCTAGATCGTCTAATGAGCATAATGTATCAGCTAGCCCTAGCTTTATGAATCATGTATCTAATTATGTGCAAGAGCCGATGCAACAAAATCTCCATGGTTCTACCTCATATAATTTTAGCAACATGCAGCATATGTATTCCAACTCCCAAGCATGGGCAACCCCATAAATTCATATGCCGATGAACAACATAATGAGTTTGGTTAATCAAGTTGAAACACCCCATGTAGGAACTTTCAATGCCATGCAAGAAAGTGTTTCACCCTTTTATTCGTCGGCAACTAATGTGCAATATACTAATCCAACCATACCGATGAATGAGAGAATTGGTCATCCTACTACTGGCTATTCGGCCAGTTACTCTCAACCGTCATACGCTACACCTCATGTTAGTAATTTTTCGGCACCGTATACAACTGTAGATGATCATAATTCTGCTCTGCACCTTCATGGTCATAGCCGAATAAACGAAAATTTTGCAGGAGTGCACATGCCATCATATAATATTGTAGCATATAATGCATCCTCTATGCAATTGCATAATTTCGGCAACGCCTCATTGCGGAAAGAATCTATAAGTATTGTGGAGCAATCCCTCACATAATGGGAAGTGGCTGCACTAAAAAAAGATATAGCCCGAAATAACAAGATTAGTGCTCTTTGCCTTATAGAACATGATAAAGGGCTAGTTCTTGATTATAATGCAATAAAAGCTAAAGTTTTGTAGAAGATGAATCTTTTCCAATTGATAAAATTTGCGAGCAAAAATATGGTTCTACTGTTGGGGAACATAGCATGCAATTTCAAAAAAATTCCTACGATCACGCAAGATCTATCTAGGAGATGCATAGCAATGAGAGGGGGATAGTGTGTCCACATACCCTCGTAGATCAAAAGCGGAAGCGTTAGGTTAACGCGGTTGATGTATTCGAACATCTTCACGATCCAACCGATCTAGTACCGAACGTACGGCACCTTCGAGTTCAACACACGCTTAGCTCGATGACGTCCCTCAAACTCTTGATCCATCAGAGGGTCGAGGGAGAGTTTCATCAGCATGACGGCATGGTGACGGTGATGGTGATGTGATCCATGCAGGGCTTCGCCTAAGCACTACGACGCTATGACCGAAGGAGTAAACTGTGGAGGGGGCACCGCACATGGCTAAGAGAACAACTGTTGTGCTTTGGGGTGCCCCCTGCCCCCGTATATAAAGGAGGGGAAGAGGAGGCCAGCCACCAAGGGGGGGGGTCCTACTAGGACTCCACTCCTAGTAGGATTCGCCCCCCCCTTTTTCCTTTCTCATCGGAGGGGAAAAGGGAAGGAGAGGGAGAGGGAGAGGGAAAGAGGAAAGGGGTCGTGCCCCCTCCCCCTTGTCCAATTCGGACTCCCTGGGGGGGGGGGGGCGCCACCCTGCGGGCTTCCCTCTCTTTCTCCCCTATGGCCCATGAAGGCCTGATACGTCTCTAACGTATCTATAATTTTTGATTGTTCCATGCTGTTATATTATCAATCTTGGATGTTTTATAATCATTTTATATCATTTTTAGTACTAACCTATTGACATAGTGCCAAGTGCCAGTTGCTGTTTTTTGCATGTTTTTTACATCGCAGAAAATCAATACCAAATGGAGTCAAATGCCATGAAACTTGACGAATATTTTTTATGGACCAGAAGACACCTAATGGCCCTGGCTGCGCCTAGGGGGTGCTCCGAGAAGAGCACAACCCACCAGGGCGCGCCGGGAGGCCCAGGCGTGCCCTGGTGGGTTGTGCCCACCTCAGGTGCCCCCCGGACCGCCTATTTTTTGTATAAATACCCCAATATTCCCAAAACCCTAGGGGAGTCGACGAAATATTGATCCGGCCGCCACAGAGTCCAGAACCACCAGATCCAATCTAGATACCATCTCGGATGGGGTTCACCACCTCCGCTGGTGCCTCTCCGATGATCCGTGAGTAGTTCTTTGTAGATCTTCGGGTCCGCAGTTAGTAGCTAGATGGATTCCTCTCTCTTGCTGAATTCTCAATACAATGGTCTCTTGGAGATCCATATGATGTAACTCTTTTTGCGGTGTGTTTTTTGGGGTCTGATGAAGTTTGAGTGTATGATTAGTTATATCTTTTTATATCCATGAAAGTATTTGAGTTTCTTTGATCTCTTTTATGCATGATCTCTTATAGCCTCGTATTTCTTCTCTGATATTTGGGTTTTGTTTGGCCAACTTGATCTATTTATCTTGCAATGGAAAGAGGTACTTTGTAGTGGGTTCGATCTTACGGTGCTTGATCCCGGTGACAGAAGGGGAACCGACACGTATGTATCGTTGCTACTAAGGATAAAACGATGTGGTCTATCTCTACATAGATAGATCTTGTCTACATCATGTCATCGTTCTTATTGCATTACTCCGTTTCTCCATGAACTTAATACACTAGATGCATGCTCGATAGCGGTCGATGTGTGGAGTAATAGTAGTAGATACAGGCAGGAGTCGGTCTACTAATGAGGTGATGTCTATATAATGATCATTGCCTGGATATCATCATGAGTATTTGAAGTTCTATCAATTGCCCATAATTTGTTCAACCACCGTTTGCTATTTTTCTCGAGAGAAGCCACTAGTGAAACCTACGGCCCCGGGTCTCTTTCTCATATATTTGCCTTTACGATCAACTTTTCCTTTGCATTTATTTTCAGATCTATTAAACCAAGAATACAAAAATATTTTGCTCCACTTTATTTTATTTGCGATCTATTTATTCAATCTATTACAAATTTATCCCGTTCGCACACCAATTCCTGGCGCCGTTACCCGAAAGGGATTGACAACCCCTTTAACATGTCGGGTTGCGAGTGGTTGTTATTTGTGTGCAGGGGCTGTTTACGTTGTGTTGCTTGGTTCTCCTACTGGTTCGATAACCACAGTGAGGGAAATACCTACCGTCGCTATGCTGCATGATCCCTTCCTCTTTGAGGAAATACCGACGTAGTCCTAGCCAACATCAAAAGGAATTTCTGGCGCCGTTTTTGGGGAGGATCTTCAACATATACCAGGTTCCTAATTACAAATCTCATCTCCTTGCAATTTACATTATTTGCCATTTGCCTCTCATTTTCCTCTCTCCCCACTTTACAAAAATTTGCCGTCTTATTCACCCCTCTTTTCCGTTCGCCGTTTTCTTGCAAGATCTATCCTTTGCTTGCAATCATGAGTGATTTCGGCATGGCACCAATAGATGATGGCCTAACTCCTAAGATTGGACGTACAGGCAATCTGGATGCTAAAACTTTTATCTTGGGGCAAGGGAATGTTATGGGGAAAGAACGTATCAAAGAATTTTTCAATTGTGTTGGGAATCTAAGTCTTGATGATGCTCCTATACTTAAAACTACTAGATCTTATGCGGATGCTATTTCAGCACTAGTTCTGAAACTTGAAAGTAAATTTATTCGTACCCGTCCTACTTTGCAAAGATTGTTTTTTGAGCTTCCTGTTATAAAGAATCCTAGGGCTAAAAAGTTTGTCACCCTTGTCCTTATGAATGAATTTGATTACATAATACGGGAAACTAGGGAAATCTTTGATTTTTATGGTATGAATCGTGAAAAACCCATGATAGATGAAATTCTTTACAATAGTGACTATGCTTTAAGACATTTGCTTGGGGATAATAAAATCTTTGATGAGAATCTTAAAAAGGAAGTCCCCGTTTTAGATATAATCCAACAAATTTTCAATAATGTTAATCAACATTACTCTTGGATTGTTGCGGGGAATCAAAAAGGTTATGATGAACACCAACTTAGGAACGCTAAGGTTTCTATGGATAATATGTTTTATGTTGTGTTTACAAAATCTCATGACGAAAACGCCTCTAAGAAAGTTAAGAAGAAGGATGACAAAACTTAGATCCTTGCTTTATGCCTAGCTAAGGGCGTAAAACTATAGCGCTTGTTGGGAGGCAACCCAATGAATAAAATATATTTTTGCTTTTTTCTTTCTATTTTTGAGTCTTAGCACAATTATGCTACTGTTATGATTGTGTTTTTTATGTTTTAATTAGTGTTTGTGCCAAGTAAAGCCTTTAGGATCTTCTTGGGTGATAGTTGTTTGATCTTGCTGAAAAACAGAAACTTTTGCTCTCAAGAAAATAATTCTCATGTTTTACCAGAGCGTGATAAAATGCCAAATTTTTCAGAATTTTGGGAGTTACAGAAGTATTCGAAATAGTCAGATTACTACAGACTGTTCTGTTTTGACAGATTCTGTTTTTTGCGTTGTGTGCTTATTTTCATGGCTCTATGGTTTTCTTTGATGAGTTTTTGCCATAGAAAAATTGGAATATAGTAGATATAATGCAAGAACAAAATATGAATTGGTTTGATACAACACTTATAGTAGTGATTTATTTTTCTTATACTAACGGATCTCACGAAGGTCTTGTTAAGTTTTGCGTGATTGAAGTTTTCAAGTTTTGGGTTATCTTACGATGGATGAAGGAATAAGGAGTAAGAAGAGCCTAAGCTTGGGGATGCCTCGGCATCCCCCGCTATTATCCAAAAAGATAGCAAGCAACTAAGCTTGGGGATGCCCCCGAGTGGCATACCCTCTTTCTTCTAACGACCATCGGTATTTTACTCGAAGCTATATTTTTGTTCGTCACATACTATGTGTTTTGCTTGGAGCGTCTTGTATGATATGAGTCTTTGCTTGTTTTATTTTGTGTTTTAACTCTTGATCCCTTGCTGGACACACCTATTTGAGAGAGCCAAAATTATGTCATGACTTGTTAGAATTGCTCTCTATGCTTCACTTAAATCTTTCATGAGCTATGGACTTGCTCTAGTACTTCACTTATATCTTTTTGAGCACGGTGTGCTTTAGTATTTTTGAAGAAATGCTTTCTTGCTTCACTTAGATTTATTTGGGAGTTAGTAATTTTTTTCAAGAAATTCTCTCTTGCTTCACTTAAATTAATTTGATAGAAAGAAAAAAATAATGCTCATGATCTTCACTTATATTTGTTTGAGCTTGTCAAAAGCAACATATGAAAATTAGTGCCAAAGTGATAGATATACAAGAAGGATATAATAAAAACTTTCATGAAGATCATTGGATAAAATAAACTTGATTCTTAGTAATAGTTTTGAGATATGATGATGTGATACTTGAGTTATGTTGATGAGTGATTATGCTTTAGTAAGAATATTGGTGTTAAGGTTTGTGATTCCCTATGCAAGCACGAAAGTCAATAATTATGCAATGAAACTATATCCTACTTGTGGTGCATTATTCGGTGTTAATTATGCTTAATGCTCGCTTATGAGATTATTCATTTCTTGGTTGGTCGCTTCTCAATCTTTTGCCAGCCTTCATTTTGCACTAAGTATGATCTCTACTTGTGCATCCAAAAACCTTTAAACCAGTTTTGCCATATGAGTCCACTATACCTACCTATATGTGGTATTCTTTTGCCGTTCTAAGCAAATTTGCATGTGCCATCTCTAATTTTCAAAATAAACTTCTCTTTTGTGTGTTAATTTCGCTCGTGGAGCGGTGAGGGGTGGCTAATATTTTCCATGCTAGATGTGTTATTCTCATGATGAGTGTTTATTCACTTGTCATTGCACGATAGTAAGGAAAAGGTATTAGGGATTCCCAGTCCCGAAATGAAAAATGAATTTACTTTATGTTGTCAAATAATAAATTCCTTGGAAAGTGTTGGTATGGAGGGCAACGGTGGGTACGACTAGCCATGGAAAGTGAAAGTATGGTTGAAAAAGGAATACACTTTATTTTCTGTTTGGGAACCGCCTATGATATTTCTAACATGGAAAGTGTTGGGAACTCTAAGTCGTTTTCGTTGGTGGGAAGGATGCACTTCCCAAAATGTTTTTATCTCTAAATTTTTCGCTTTGAGCTCTGTCACCTCTACAAATCCCTACTTCCCTCTGTGAAGGGCCTTTCTTTTACTTTATGCAATTTTTATTTTTGAATTTGAGTCTCCATATTCTCTTATAAAAGCACCAAGTAGGAGGCAATATGATCGTACTTGAGCATTGGGTGTAGTTAATATGCGAGTGTGTTTCATGAATGGATCAATGGTTGAGCATGATGGGCTAGGGATAACTTATTTTAGCATTGATATTTTGAAAGACATGGTTGCTTGTTGATATGCTTGAGTATTTAAGTTATCATGTCAAAACTAGACTATTGCTTTGAACAATATAAAAGTCCGAATGTCCATGCTATAAAGGAAAAATATGATATGACATGATAGGCAGCATTCCACATGAAAAATTCTATTTTTATCACTTACCTACTCGAGGATGAGTAGGAGTTAAGCTTGGGGATGCTGATACGTCTTCAACGTATCTATAATTTTTGATTGTTCCATGCTGTTATATTATCAATCGTGGATGTTTTATAATCATTTTATAATCCTGGATGTTTTATAATCGAGTAGGCGCGCCCTAGTGGATTATTCCCACCTCGGGTGCCCCCCAGACCGCCTCTTTGCTCTATAAATACCCCAATATCCCCAAAACCCTAGGGGAGTCAAGGAAATATTGATCCAGCCGCCACAGAGACCAGAACCACCAGGTCCAATCTAGACACCATCTCGGATGGGGTTCACCACCTCCATTGGTGCCTCCCCGATGATGCGTGAGTAGTTCGTTGTAGACCTTCGGGTCCGTATTTAGTAGTTAGATGGCTTCCTCTCTCTTGCTGAATTCTCAATACAATGGTCTCTTGGAGATCTATATGATGTAACTCTTTTTGCGGTGTGTTTGTTGGGATCTGATGAACTTTGAGTTTATGATCAGTTATATCTTTTTATATCCATGAAAATATTTGAGTTTCTTTGATCTATTTTATGCATGATATCTTATAGCCTCATATTTCTTCTCTGATATTTGGGTTTTGTTTGGCCAAATTGATCTATTTATCTTGCAATGGGAAGAGGTGCGTTCTGGTGCGTTCAATCTTACGGTGCTTGATCCTAGTGACAGAAGGGGAATTAGCATATAGAAAGAAAGCTTTACCGAATACAGGTCTAGTAGGTATAGAGCCGTAAGCGTGGTGGGGGTGCCAGTGCTTAGGCAGATGCCCCTTTGTTCATGATGTTGCAATGAATCCAGTGGATCATCCTCATGGAGAGGTGAGGGGTGCACGAAAGGAGGTAGACCTTCTGTGTCACCTTAGGGAAAGCTCACCAAAGCAGGATTTCGGGCAGTAGTAGGGGTGGTGAAACTTTAGATGTCAAATGCCACCATTTTTTGTGCTCAAGTTAGAACGTAGTTTCTCGAAGTGAATTGGCCAGACCAACACGTATGTATCGTTGCTACTAAGGATAAAACGATGGGGTCTATCTCTACATAGATAGATCTTGTCTACATCATGTCATCGTTCTTATTGCATTACTCTGTTTCTCCATGAACTTAATACACTAGATGCATGCTGGATAGCGGTCGATGTGTGGAGTAATAGTAGTAGATGCTGGCAGGAGTCGGTCTACTAATCTTGGACGTGATGCCTATATAATGATCATTGCCTGGATATCGTCATGAGTATTTGAAGTTCTATCAATTGCTCAACAGTAATTTGTTCACCCACCGTTTGCTACTTTTCTTGAGAGAAGCCAATAGTGAAACATACGACCCCCGGGTATCTTTCTCATATATTTGCCTTCGTGATCTACTTTTCCTTTGCATTTATTTTCAGATCTATTAAACAAAAAATACAAAAATACTTTTCTGTACTTTATTTTGCCATCTATTTATTCAATCTATTACAAAATGTCCGTGCACCAATTTCTGGCGCCGTTACCCGGAAGGGATTGGCAACCCCTTTAACACGTCGGGTTGTGAGTGGTTGTTATTTGTGTGCAGGGGCTGTTTACGTTGTGTTGCTTGGTTCTCCTACTGGTTCGATAACCTTGTTTTCATCACTGAGGGAAATACCTACCATCATTGTGCTACATCATCCCTTCCTCTTTGGGGAAATACCGACGTAGTCCTAGCCGACATCAAGGCCCATTACTTCCCCGGGGGGTTCCGGTAACCCCTCGGTACTCCGATAAATATCTGAAACGTCCCGAAACCATTCTGGTGTCCGAATACTATCGTCCGATATATCAATCTTTACCTCTCGACTATTTCGAGACTCCTCGTCATGTCCGTGATCTCATCCGGGACTCCGAACAATCTCCGGGCACCAAAACACATAACTCATAATATGAATCATCATCGAACGTTAAGCGTGCGGACCCTATGGGTTCGAGAACTATGTAGACATGACCGAGACATATCTCCGATCAACAACCAAAAACGGAACCTGGATGCTCATATTGGTTCCTACATATTCTACGAAGATCTTTATTGGTCAAACCGCAATAACAACATACATCATTCCGTTTGTCATCTGTATGTTACTTGCCCGAGATTCGATCATCGGTATCATCATACCTAGTTCAATCTCATTATTGGCAAGTCTCTTTCCTCGTTTCGTAATGCATCATCCCACAACTAACTCATTAGCCACATTGCTTGCAAGTCTTATAGTGATGTGCATTACCGAGAGGGCCCAGAGATACCTCTCCAATACTCAGAGTGACAAATCCTAATCTTGATCTATGCCAACCCAACAAACACCTTAGAAGACACCTGTAGAGCTTCTTTATAATTAGCTAGTTATGTTGTGATGTTTGATAGCACACAAGGTGTTCTTCCGGTATTCGGAATTTGCATAATCTCATAGTCAGAGGAATATGTATAAGTCATGAAGAACGCAATAGCAATAAAACTTAACGATCATTATGCTAAGCTAATGGATGGTTCTTGTCCATCACATAATTCTCCTAATGATGTGATCTAGTTCATCAAATGACAACACATGTCTATGGTTAGGAAACTTAAACATCTTTGATTAACGAGCTAGTCAAGTAGAGGCATAGTAGGGACACTTTGTTTTGTCTATGTATTCACACATGTATCAAGTTTCCGGTTAATACAATTCTCGCATGAAAAATAAACATTTATCATGATATAAGGAAATATAAATAACAACTTTATTATTGCCTCTAGGGCATATTTCCTTCAGTCTCCCACTTGCACTAGAGTCAATAATCTAGATTACATAGTAATGATTCTAGCACCCATGGAGTCTTGGTGCTG